>NC_052061.1:49204224-49426724 GCF_903992535.2 Arvicola amphibius
ACGACCTGCATGCTTTACCCATGGCCATACATACCTTTCCTGTTGTGATTGCAGCAATTCTCCTGCATTCATTGATTCCCACAGGCTCCCTAACAGAGCTGCTGCTCGGTCTGTTGTTTCCCTTTTATTTTCTCTTAGATTTTTGTTTTGTTTCAAAAGATTTTGTTTTGTTTTGTTTTGTTTTTGAGACAGGGTTTCTCTGTGTAACAGTCCTGATTGTCCTGGAATTCACTTTGTAGACCAGGCTGGCCTTGAACTCACAGAGATCCCCCTGCCTCTGCCTCCCGAGTGCTGGGATTAAAGGCACCAGTCACCACCGCCTGGCTGAAAGATTTATTTTTATTTGTATGGCTGTGTTTGTGTGAAAGTGTGCCGCATACGTGGGTGCCTGCAGAGGCCAGAACAGGGCATTGGATCCTTGGGAGCTGGAGCCGCAGGTAGCTGTAGGCATCTGGCAGAGGTGCTAGGAACTGAACTCTTCTGGGAGACTGTCAAGTGCTTTTAACCACTGAGTCATCTCTCCAGCCTGTGATTTGTTTAATTTTTTGAGGAGACAAAGTCTCATATAGCCCAGTCTGGCCTTAAACCCATGCTGTAGCTAAGGATGACTTTGAACTTCTGGTCCTTCTGCTTCTATGTCACAAGAATCTTGGAAATAGTCGTTGCAGATATAAACAAAGGCTCTCAAGAGCATCCTGAATTGCTGGAATTGCTGAGAGACTCCTAGATCCAACAGCAAGAGTCAGGAGATAGGATAAAAGATGACACAGAAGAACAGAAGAAGCAAGGACCCTAATATGAAGACAGATTTAAGACCAGACGTAGCTCATACCTGCAATATCACCATCTGAGAAGCTGAGGCAGGAGGATTGCTATGAGTTCCAGGCCAGCCTAGATAACAGTATGAGCCAATCTAAACGAACAAAGAGAGGGGTAGGGAAAAGGAGACATAGTGGTGTGAGGAAGTCTCAAAGAGATACTCTGAGCCATCATGCAGAAGCAAAGGGCAGCATTACTTCCCGGGGCCTCTGGAGGGAGCTCCAGCCCATCTACACTTGGGCTTCTGGATTCCAGAACTGTAAGGATGGCTTTCTGGCTAGGTATGGTGGTACACACCTTTAGTCCCAGAGGCGAAGGCTGATGCTGGTGGATGGGAGCTCTGTGAATTTGAGGTTAGCCTGTTCTACATAGTGAGTTCCAGGACAACTAGGGATACATACTGTAACCCTATCTCAACAAACAGAGAACAAGAAAGAATGAATTTCTGCTGCTTAAGCCCCAGGGGTCATTTGTGGTTGTTTGTTCTGGTAGCTACAGGAAACTCCTGCACCTACCACTGCTTCTGTATCATCATTGTCAGCATCAGCATAGCGAAAAATTACACAGTAGTATCAGTATGGAATTCATTTTGATGTAGTGGATACCCTGAAGAGTCCGCAGGTGGAAGGAGCTGCCCGGGCAGAGAGAGAACTCTATTGTAAAGGGCCAGATTTAAGTCAATATTTTAACCTTGTGGGCCATGTTATGCTTATCACAGCTACCCAACTTGCTAGAGTAGCTTAAAGCAGTCACAAATATGTCGCAAATAAATGTAGCTGTGTGCCAATAAAACTTGATTTACACCGGGGGATGGCGGTGCATGCATTGAATCCCGGAATAGTAAATTCTCTGTAAGTTCCCAGAGTAGATCTCTGTGAGTTTGAGGCCAGCCTGGTTTACAGGGTAAGTTCCAGGACAGCCAGGGATGCACAGAGAAATCCAGTCTCGAAAAACAAAAACAAAACAAGATTAAAAACAACAACAACAAAAAACCTTGATTTACAAAAAGAGTGAGGGGGCCAAAATGTGACCCATGTGCCAGTTTTCCAGGCTCTGTTCTCTCGAAAGATCCCTGTACCAAAAAGAGGAAAACACTGGGTGTGTGAGGATTTATCCTCACGATTCAGTAATTAGGAGGGTGAGTAAAAGGGATTGCAGCGAACTCCAGGCCAGACTGGGTAAAACCCGTCTCAAAAAAAAGAAAAAAAAAAAAAAGAGGAAATCTAGATTGTCTTCCAGCCTTGCCATACTTGTCAAATAAAGAACATATGCTACCTGTCTACAGGGATACAATGAAAGATTATCAACACAATTCCTGTTACTGTTTTGCAAGTGTGAGCAAAATGGTGAGAGCTACGTGCATGCTTGGTTGATTCCTCTTAATGCCATGAGCTGTTCTGGGCCTGATGACCAAGCAGTAAAAACATTAACGACAAACTAGGCAAAAATCCCTGCCCTTGTGGGTTATGTGGTCTAGTGAGAGCAGAGAGCCATAAATAAGTAAAATATAGCATATCGGATGATGCATGGTGCCGTGAGAGATATAAAGAACGGCAAATTAGGGCCAGGCTGGGGCGCAACAGAATGTTAGCCTAGCATGCATGAGGCCTAGGTTCCATCCGCAGTACTACAAACAAACAAATAAACCAACAGATGTTATAAGATACACAGGAAGGGGCTGAGAGATGGCTCAGGGGTTAAGAGCACTTTTGGCTGCTCTTCCAGAGGTCCTGAGTTCAATTCCCAGCAACCACATGGTGGCTCACAACCATCTGTAATGAGATCTGGCACCCTGGCCTGCAGGCATACATGCGGACAAAACACTGTATACATAGTAAGTAAATCTTTGAGAAAAAAAAAAGATTCACAGGCTACAGAGAAACCCTGTCTCGAAAAACCAAGAAAAGAAAAAAAAAAAAGTTTCACAGGGAGGAGGTGGGAAGAGAAAGGAGAAAGGGGAAAAATAGCAGCCACCAGGGTCTTTTTAAGTATTGTGAAAACCTAGGCTTTCATTCAAGGGATTCGTGAAAGGGATCACTGGATCACTGGACCTGAACTGGGATCTGTGCTAAAAACACATGGAGGTGTTTGGGACGGACATGGAGCAAGCCAGGTGCTTCTGATGATCAGAATCAGTTTGTATTTGAAAGTTGATCTTCCAGGTAAGAAAACTCTAGTTTTGACCCTGAGCCTGGGTCAGCTATGGTGATGCCAGGAATCGGAGAAGAGAGCTGGGAGCTTTGAACGGCAAGAGCAAGAGTGGACGACTACCAACAACGAAGCGCGGTACTGCCAACACCAAATGTGGCCAGGGGAGTTGTACACACTCCCAATCACTGCCATCCTCCACTCTCGACTTTTAAAAGAGATGAGGGGACCTGGCTCAGAGGTTAGGAGCTCCGGATGCTCATCCAGAGGATGAGTTTCCATTCTCAATACCCACATGACTAGCTAATAACAGTTCATAACTCCAGTTCCAGGGTATCCATTGTTCTCTTCTGGCAACCTGGGAGCACACAGTGCACTTATGCTGGCATACACAATAAGTAAAAGCTGGGCTAGTGATGCCTTTGATACAGCATTTGAAGGTAGAAGCAAGCGGATCTTGAGTTCAAGGCCAGCCTGGCCTATAAAGCAAGTTCCAGGTCAGCTACAGCTACATAGGGAGACCCTGTCAAAAAAAAAAAAAAAAAAAAAAAAAAGAAAGAAAAGAAAAAACAAAAACAAAAACTGAAAAAGAGAAAGAAATATTAAAACAACAATAAAACATTTTTTTGGTTTTTTTTGTTTTTTTTTTTTTTATTTTATGAGACAGGGTTTTGAGACAAGACTGGCCTTCGACTAAGAGATCTTCTGCCTGCCTCTGCCTCCCGAGTGCTGGGATTAGAGGTATGTGCCAGTACCATGTGACCAATAAAACTAAAATGTTAATCTGCTCTTCACTCTAACAAGCAAAACACACATTAAGCCATTTTATAGCTATCCGAGATTCACAAGGATTTTAATTTTTATTTATTATTATTGTTGTCGTGTATGTGCATGAGAAAGAGAAGCCAGAGATACAGGGTGAAAGTGTTGGGTGTGTGCATGCCCTGGTGTATACACAGGTTAGAAGACAACTGCCTGGTGTTCTCTCCTTTCCCGATACGTTATGGGGATCATCAGGTTTGGGCAGCGAATCCTTTATGTGCTGAGCCATTGTCCTGGCCTGTTTTTGTTTGTTGTTTAATTTTTGGTTTTGGTGTGTGTATGTGAGGTCTCGGTGCGTCGTCCTGGCTGACCTGGAACTCTATCTGTAGAGCAGGCTGGCGTTGAATTCTCCTTGAAGCCTCAGAGACACAACTGCCTCTGCCTTCAAGTGCTGGGATTAAAGGAGTGCACCACCACTCCGGGTCCCTTTCGCTTTAGAGACAAGGTCTCACTACGAAGCTCATGTCAGCATAAGGGCCGTCCCCTCCCTCGCTGCTGCCCACTGAGTTAGTGCTGAGACAAGTGTGAGCTCCCACATCTGGCAGATTCAAACGTCTGATCCTCTTCTGTCAAGAGAGCTAAGGAAAACAGATACCTTCAAACATTACGGATGTGTGCCGAAGTGGAGACAGCCTCTTTGGAGGGCAGTTTGTTTAAGTTCCTATACTGAAGTCGGGAGTAGATCAAATGTAGAATACTGGCTGAATGGGACTGAGCTTAACTCCTAGGCACGCAGGAAAATTATACATTTATATGGTTTTCATCCAGGGAATCGATTCTTTTTAATTTTTAAAGATTTTTTTTTGTTTTTTTATCTTATGTGTATGAGTGTTTCCCTGCATGTGTGTATGTACATACCTGGTGCCCCGGAGGACAGGAGAGTGCACTCAGTCCCCTGGAACTGGAGTTGCGGGTGGTTGCAGGCTACCATGTGGGTGTTTGGAAACCGAACCCAAGTCTTCTGAAAGAACACGTGATCTTGACTGCCGAGCCATCTCTCCAGCCCGTAGGGAGTCCTTTTCTTGAGATGAACACTGCATGTGTAAACATGGACAAGAATCATCTAAACTCTTGCCGTGCGGGCGGGCAGAGCAATGATCAGGCAAACAGTGCGGACTATGGATTAGGATTGCACGCACCCCCGTGTCCCTCACTGAGAAGTGGAAAGCAGACTCTGGAATACCCAAGAGGAGAACTGTGGTTCTGTAGAGTGTAGACACACTGAAGCACTGTGCACAGAGGTACAAGCTGTTGTCTCATGACTGTGGTAAAAATCACATGCGGAGCAGGGCATGTGATATGCCCTTCTATATAAATAGGAGATGTGCCTATTTGTCATGGGTCAATGACTTTGTGAAGGAAAATGTCTCAGTTAAGGGTTCTTTCTTTTCTTTTCTTTCTTTTTTTTTTTTTTTGTTTTGTTTTGTTTTTCGGGACAGGGTTTCTTTGTATTGCTGTGAAGAGACACCATGACTACAGTAACTCTTGGTTTGGTTTGGTTTGGTTTTGGTTTTTCGAGGCAGGATTTCACTGTAGTTTTAGAGCCTGTCCTGGAACTAGCTCTTGTAGACCAGGCTGGTCTCGAACTCACAGAGATCCGCCCACCTCTGCCTCCCGAGTGCTGGGATTAAAGGCGTGCACCACCATCGCCCTGCTATAGCAACTCTTATAAAGGAAAACATTTGATTAAGCCTTTTGATTTAAGCACTTGATTAGTTTAGAATTTTAGTTCATTATCATCATGGCAGGCAGACATGGTGCTGGAGAGGTAGCTGAGAGTTCTACATCTGGATCTGCAGGCAGCAGGAAGACAGAGTGCCACATTTGCCAGGCTTGAGCTTCTGAGACCTCACACCCGATTCCCAAGGGACACACCTACTCAACAAGGCCACACCTCCTAATATTGCAACACCCATGGGCCTATGGGGACCATTTTCATTCAAATCATAAAGCCTATTTAGCTTATTTGGGTTACTATTGCTATGCTTTAACATCATGGCCAAAACAAATTGGGGGAGAAAGGGTTTGACTTCCATATTGTAATCCATCATTGAAAGAAATCAGGGCAGGAATTCAAAACAGGGCAGGAACCTGGAGGCAGGAGCTGATGCAGAGGCCATGGAGAAGCGCTGTTTACTGGCTTGCTCTCCATGGTTTGCTCAGCCTGCTTTCTTATAGAACCCAGGACCAGCAGCAGCCCAGGGGTGACCACGCCCACAATGGGTTGGCCCACTGATCACTAATTAAGAAAATGCCCTACAGGCTTGTTTGCCTACAGCCTGAGCGTCCGGAGGCATTTTCTAAATTGAGGTTCCCTTCGCTTAGATGATTAACACCTGCGTCAAGCGGATATGAAACTAGCTAGTGCACCACAGTTGTCTCTAAGAAGAATACGAGCGGCTGGGACCGGCGTCGGCTGTAAGAGTTTCCAGTATATACCATTTTTGAATCTTTGAAGACCAAACTGGGTCAGACTCAACTGGAACAGTATGTATCGCAACCATTTCTTCCGTCTTACAGAGTCCAGGCCCCTGGGGGAAGTCGTGGATGCTCATCACATCGTCCAAGACTGGATGCCAGCTGTGAGGAGCAGGTGCAGCAACAGCTAGTGACCCGCTGGGGACAGCATTCCATTCATGTTGGTCCCTGGGTTTTCTGAAACAGATTCAGAGTGGGCAGACGACTTCAGCTGTTCTCAATGGGCATCAAACACACAGACACTCTTACCTCTTAGTCTCAAGAGTAGGTTCCCTTCTCACATCTCCAGCCCCATTGACTCTCTCTCTCTGTGTTAGCCATTTATGTCATGTGTATTGGTGGTTTTGCCTGCATGTATGTCTGCATGAGGGTACTGGATTTCCTGGAACTGGAGTTACAGACAGCTATAACTGCCATGTCGGTGCTGGGAGTTGAACCCTGATCCTTTGGAAGAGCAGCCAGTGCCCTTAACCATCTCCCTAACCAATAAGCTTGTGTGTTTCAAAACATCGTGCATCTGAAAGGATCCTGACTGCTACTCTCTCTGCAGTTTGGATGTTAGGGTCCCTCTCTTCTTGTCAACTTCCCTCCGGATCTTCCTTGTGCCTTACGGCAATGTGTGGTCCTATTCTCTGGATCCTTTCTCACTGCCTAGCTTCAGCCTCAGTGTCTTCAATACCTAGTCCAGAAACCTCGTGACACCGATTCCCAGGGTCCCTCCCTGGGAGCTGTCCTGGGTTCTTTCATTGGCCAAGCACAGCCTGGCTCTCTGTTACCTCTAGAGATTCATAACCTTTATCACTATCCTAAAAATAACCCTAAACACAAAACCAGACTCTCACGTTTCAGGTTTTCCTCTTGGACCCTTGAGCTCTGGCTCTACCTGGCTGCATAGAGTGTGACAAAGAGCACATTCAGGGGCCTCTGAATCCTGTAACACAAAGCCTGGTTGCTTGCTGCAAACAGTATACGTGGAGTCTTTGGGGAGAAGCCGACCTGAATCTGAAAAGGACTTGGGCTTGGATGGCAAGGGCCCCAGAACTCTACTTTTGGCAGGTGGATCGGTTCTGCCTGTGTCTAGGTGAATGGATGAGACCTTTGCTCTGACATTGGCTATGCGCCTGATTCTCTCCAGCCTTGGTGCCAGGAACTTCATCTGTTCACCAAGTCATTAGAGGCTCTAAAGTCTTGCACCCTGCAACTCATACCATGAAATGGCCTTCAAATTGCAGTCACAGAATACCTGAGGATCCAGCCCTCCCTTACCCTTCTGCTCTACAGAAACCAGAAACTGCGACTTTTCTAGCATCTGTGTTTTTGAAGATGCTCACAGATTAACTTCCAGAGCTTTTCCATCTGCAATTGCATAATCATCAGCCCACAGTCATTCCCATGTGTTGCTACGACAGAGGAAGAATTTACAGCTCCCTCAGAAAATTCCCATTCGGATTTTCAAATCACCATCACAGAGTATGGCCAAAAGCATACATAACCCAGTTCCTACCAAGTCCCAAAGTCCTTGCCTACCCATCCTCCTCTTTATCTTTTGTTTGTTTGTTTGTTTTTTGTTTTGTTTTGTTTTGTTGAGACAGGGTTTCTCTGTGTAGTTCTTACTGCCTGGAATTCACTCTGTTGACTAGGCTGGTCTTGAACTCATGGAGATCTACGTGCCTCTGCCTCCTGACTGTTGGGATCAAAGGTGTGCGCCATCACCACCCAACTCAAGTATCACTTTTAAAAATTTATTTATTTTTATGCACATTGATTTTTTTTTCCGTCTGCATGTATAACAGTTGTGAGCGCTTAACCATTGAGCCATCTCTCCAGCATCAATGCCACTTTTGTTGTTGTTGTTGTTGTTTGTTTTGTTTCTCGAGACAGGATTTCTTTGTAGCTTGAGAGCCTGTCCTGGAGCTAGCTCTTGTAGACCAGGCTGGCCTTGAACTCACAGAGATCCGCCTGTCTCTCTCTGCCTGCCAAGTGCTGGGATTAAAGGCGTGCGCCACCACCACACAGCTAATGTCACTTTTTAAAAAACTTTCTTTTTATTTATTCTTTGTGTTTTTTACATCATGTCTCCCAATCTCCCCCACCTCCCTCCAGCCCCCAGAAATAAAACAAAACAAAATTTAGAGAAGAAAGAGAGGGGAGGAAGAATGGGAGACTCTCATCATGGAAGCTGCAGTGTGACACAGTGAGTCACATAGTAAACCCCTTTATCCACACATTTTTACACGCAGGTGCTCATGCCAGGGAATCATCAGTCGAGGCCCTTGGTCTCTGTTACACCATCAACACCGAGCCCACACTGGGACTCTCCCTAGACATCCCATCGCTGTCTGTGTTGCTAAGATCCTGCAACCCTAGGTCTGCTGGACCAAACTCCCCTAGGAAATCACAGATGGGAAGGATGTTGGGATGGGCCAACACAGAACCCTGGCTCTGGGCCTGGGTAGTTGCAGGCTTGGTCTGTCCACCTGTTCTCTCTTCGCCACCAGAGCGAGCTCTCCAAGCATTGACCTGGCTAGTTCACCCCTTGCTGTGACAAGCCATCTCTCCTGATTTCGCATCCTCAGGGTTGGTTTCTCCCACACCGACACTTTCAGGGCCAGCTCTATCGTGTTGTCCGGGTGAGCTGTATGAACTGCTCTCCTCTCTCCCGGGTGCTGCAGCTGGTGAGGACCAGGGGCAGCTTTTTCACTTATGACCCCCAGGGACAGCTCTCCCGTGCCTCAGACGCGGATGGGCATCTCTCTCACACCCATGCTACCGGGAACAGTTGAGTAACGGGCCAGCTCTCCCGTGCCTCAGACGTGGACGGGCATCTCTCCCACACCCATGCTACCGTGAACAGTTGAGGACAGCTCTCCCATGCTCATTACTTCAGGGTGGGCTCACCCACACCTCCACCAATAGGATTGTCTCTATTGCACTGCCTAGCGAGGCGTAACTTCCCGAAAGTTGCAACTGGTACACGGCAAGAACAGTTCTCCAGCTACTATGACCTCAGGGCCATTTTCCCCACCTGCTTCAGGTGTCGATGGGGAGGAGGGGTCAAGGCCACTTTTAACTGTGGAAAATAGCGGAAAAGCTGTCTTGGCTGACTTCAGACACAAACTGGTAGAGTTCATCACTGCCCCAAGAGCAGCACTCAGGACAGAACCCAGGTCATCTGGTTGAAGGGCCAGGGGGCAGTTTAATCCCTCTTTGAGTCAATCCACTCTTTAATTCTGATGGCTGGCTGTAAGACACTCAGGGCTCCCAGGATACAAGACAGGAGTCCTTATTGCTGCTATGGCAACCACCAGGAGGTTTGGGTCTCTTGTCTCACCAGAGGTCCATTTCTGGGTTCCTCTGGCACTTTGGGGGATATATAAATAAATGGTCTTGGAGGAAAGAAAGCAATGCTTTCTCCAAGTGACTACAGAAATGACTAATGCTTCTGCTTCTTCATGTTGGCCATGGCCAGGAGGATTTAGTCTTTAGATAAGAAGAGATAGATAGTAGAACCTACCTTGTACATTTATTAGTAATAGGGCCACGGCTTGGTTCAGTTTTGGAGTGTTTAACCTAGTATACACAAGGCCCTAGCTTCAATCCCCGGGATCATAAAAAGATGTGTGTGTGTGTGTGTGTGTGTGCGTGTGTATTTCTGAGTGTGCGTGTGTAATCCACAGTTTTAAATATTACTGGGTGATGTCTTGGAGGAACTTAGGGATTCTCCTAACAGTAATTCCAGGTGGAGACAAGCAGCTGCTGGGGCCCATACTTACTACGAGAACCTGAACACTTGCAGCCAACCAGGAAAAGTCAAAGCTTTAACAGCACGAGGGTCTACGCGCCACACACTGTGACACGATTCCTTAAACACCAACTCAAGGGCTGGGCGGTGGTGGTGGGGCACGCCTTTAATCCCAGCACTCAGGTGGATCTCTGTGAGTTCAAGGCCAGCCCGGTCTGCAGAGTGAGTTCCAGGATAGCCAGGACTGTTCCACAGAGAAACCCTGTCTAAAAACAAACAAGCAAGCAAACAAACAAAAAGTTAAGGGAAGGAGAACTATTTTGGCTTAGTTTCAGAGGTTTCGGGCAATGGTCACTTGGCTTTGTTGCTTCTGAATCTTGTGAGGTGAAGCAGAGTATTACGGTAAAGCAAAGCAGCTCACCTCATGGTGAGCTGGAAAGAGATGAACAAAGAGTCCTAGAACACGCCATAGTCCTCAAGAACTTGCTTCTGGTGACCCGCTTTCTCTAACTGGGGTCCACCACCAAACATTTCCACCACTTTCCTGATGTAATTTAAATTGCACTTCTAGGACTGTTAAGATGGAGAACTGGCTGAAAGCCTTGCTGCCCACCCTGACTATCTGACTTCCATCTTGGAGGCCACAGTGGAAAAAGAGAATCACCTCCTGCTGTGGTTGCTCCTTCCTCTCCTTCAGCCAATAGCAAGCCTGTGCTCACTCTCTTGCTTCTGTCTCCCACTTCTGGCTGCTCCCCATTCATGCAGAGGACTGTGATCTAGGACAGTGATCTGTGAGTCTCCTCTAGATAAATAACCCTTTACTATATGTAATTCTGAACTAGTGTGGGATTATTTTGTGCCTTCCACCATCAGCCTCCTAAAGTTGCCCTCTGATCTCCACACATGTTATGGTACCCAAGCATCACACTCATATCATACACACACAATAACATAAGAAAATCAGGGATCTTTCTGTAGATTATCTACCTGTTTTGTCAGAGGCTTCGTGATCCAACCACCTATCACTGGTTGGTGCAAACATCTGCAGCTCGAATCTTTCACATATGAGCTCTATAGTGATAAAAGGAAGTACTTTTTGCTACATCCTAAATAGCTTCCCCGTAGGTAATTTCCTTCCTCTGCCCAAATATCCCACAACTCTATCCATTCAGCTCACTGACTGTGACAATGAGTATTTTAAAGTAGAGCAGGGCAGTACCACTGAGGGAGCCCAGTAGACAGCCAACCCCCTCCCCCATAGAGTGCCCGCCTTCTGCCTAATCTCTTACTGCCCTCTGGATCAGGGATCCCTGATCCACTGGGACTCCTACTTTCCCCTGTCGGTCTAAGAGACTCTCCCCACTGTGATACGGCCAGCTGTGATCCATCATTCCTGGGAAAACAAAGCATCTAGGTGGATCACTCCTTGACTGAGTCATGATTCCAGATTCTGATGAGCTGGGGCTGAGGCTTTCCTAGAAGGTCATATCCCCACCAGTTCTAAAAGCAGAAACCATTCCATGAGCTGGCCAATAAAAAACAGCCCAGCCTCATCAGTGGGTCCTGTCACCGCACTTGGCATTGTGTGAGTCAGGAGTTTTCCTTAAACTACTGGCATACACACTCTTGCTCCTAAGAAGCAAGACCCTTTGTGGGAGGTTCCTACCGTTCCCTTCTGAGTTAGTCCCTGAAGTCTCTGATCATTAGGGGAGAGGAGCCAGAGTTCCAGATTGCCTGCACAGTGTATTCTGTTTTTTTTTTTTTTTTTTCGAGACAGGGTTTCTCTGTAGCTTTGGAGCCTGTCCTGGAACTAGCTCTTCTAGACCAGGCTGGTCTCGAACTCACAGAGATCCGCCTGCCTCTGCCTCCCGAGTGCTGGGATTAAAGGCGTGCGCCACCACCGCCCGGCTGCACAGTGTATTCTGAACAAAATAAACTCTCTCTTTTTCAGTTTCCTTTAGTCCTGGTAAATTGGTTGTGTCTTATTAGTTTGAGAATTGGGAGAAGGATTTGAGATTTGTCTAGCTATTGATTATAAATACTTTTAGGCAAAAATTCATTTGTATCAAGTTTTTTTTTCTCAGTTGAAGATTAAGACTTGCCAGGCAGTGGTGGTGCACGCCTTTAAACCCAGCACTCAGGAGACAGAGGCAGGTGGATCTCTGTGAGTTTGAGACCAGCCTGGTCTACAAGAGCTAGTTTCAGGGTAAGCTCCAAAGCTACAGAGAAACCCTGTCTTGAAAAACAAAACAAAACAAAACCCAAAAAAGCAAAAAAAAAAAAAAAAAAAAAAAAAAAGATTAAGACTCTAGAAGAGACAATCAGCTATCCCCTACACCAAGTCTCTCTCGAATGAGCTGAAACTATTTTAGGACTATGGTTCCATCCTTGGATGTCCAGAACCTCAGGGACACCCCCCCCCCCCAAATTCAGAGTTTCGCTCCAGATTCGGTCAGATCCAGTCCCAGCTTCCTAGGTGATTCTAGCTAGTGACTAGACCTGAGACCAATTGTCTTATTATCATTTATTTTTCAGTTGCATTTTCTTGCTCTGTGGCTCTGAACAGTCACAAATATGGCTGAGATTTCTTTCAACAAAGCTGTGCGCTGTGCTCAGCTTGATGCCACCTCTGTGTCCTGTAGCAACTGGCCTAGACTGAGGTGGTGTGTTATCACAGTCGCCTTGTTTGCCACTAAAGACACTAAAGAGGTTAAAGCCGGTCCTTTCGAGCAGAGAAAGGGCCATTTATATGACCGGAAAGCCTGTGTCATCCTCATGTCGATCACACTATAGTAACCTTCTAAGGTCACTTTGGCATTCAGGCCTTCCAGAAAGACCACCACAGGCACTGTCTGCTTTAAAGAGCCATAGTCAAGGGAGAGGGTGAGTGTACGTGTGCCGCGTGTGCATATGTGTGTGTGTGTGTGTGTGTGTGTGTCTATGTGTGTGTTCTCGGTCAAGCTCAACGTCCTTTCCCCCACCCCCAACTTCTCACGTTCTACTTAGTCCTCTGCCCCTGTAAACCCTCCCCTCCAGCTGACCCCCAGCCCTCCTCCTGGCTCGTCCCTCCCTAACCCAGTCCTCCCTTCTCACCCAGTCCGGCCCCGCCTCTCGGACCGTCTACGCCCTCCCTCTCCGGCAGCCCCCGCCCTCACCTGCATCTGCTCGCGAGGGGCGGGGCCAGAATGACAAAGCACACGGGCGGCGCGGGACCCGCCCCCTGGCTCGGCGGTGCGTCGCCCCGCTGTTATGGAGACCCGCCGCGCGCGCGGGCGGCGATGATGGGCGGCCATGGCCCGGGCGGGCGGCGGCGGCGCAGCAGCACCGGAACGCGCGGGGGGCGCGGCGCGGCCGGAGCCGTGGGAGCTGTCCCTGGAGGAAGTGCTGAAGGTGTACGAGCAGCCCATCAACGAGGAGCAGGCCTGGGCCGTGTGTTTCCAGGGCTGCCGCGGGCTGCGGGGCGAGCCGGGGGGCGTGCGGCGCATCCGGGACACGGCCGACATCCTCCTGCGCCGGGACGGCTCGGTTGGCGCGCGGCTGGAGCCCGGTAAGGCGCAGTGGAGTGGGTGGAGGTGTGGCCGGCGCGGCGGGCGGGCGGGAGGCCGCTGAGGGCGCCCGGTGCCAGGTGCCGGGGCCTCGACCTTTCTCTCATCAGCGTAAAGATAGTGCTCAGTGGGACCCAGAAGGCCCCACCCTGCCCTCTGAATCTGGGACTCCTTGTCTCCTCTTCGACCTAGGATAGCCCCACCGTCACACAACACAAACCGTCTAGGATAACCTTACCAGCAGCCTATTGCTCCTAATGTGCCGGCCAGAGGCCGGTTGGCTGCTCGCGCCAGAGGACGCTTTCCCCAAGGGAGAGGGGCTTTGGCTGAAAGCCCGAGTATCTTTTTAAGTCTTGGAGCGCGGCATTTCGAAGCCTCACTCTAGCCTTTTTTCTTCAAGCTGGGTTTGGGGGAGTCTGTAGCCCTCCGGCCTTGCTCTAGCAGGGCTTGAGGGTGAATCCTTGCTGCTCCCCATGAAGCTGGCACTCTCCTGGCGACGCTGCAGACCTTAAGGTTACATAGAGATGTGGCTCTCTCTCTCTCTCCCTCTCTCTCTCTCTCTCTCTCTGTGTGTGTGTGTGTGTGTATGTAGGGTGTCCTTTGCTCTGAGTCTACTGAGCTGATACTAATTTCCTGGATTTAATTGTAAGTGCAAGAAAAGTGTATATTTGTGATTTAAAAAATAAACCTTTAACATCAATAAGAACCAACAGTTAAGCTTTTGAGAGATTCTTGAAGTCTACTCAGAGTGGTGAGTTCAAGCGGCTATTTACTGTTCTCCTTTATTTCCACCCCCCTGAGAATTGTAGTTCTAGTATACAGCATACAGTGATATTACCCTAAAAGTTGATACCCCGTTGGGAGCACAAAGGCAGGCTCTGTGTGTTTGCTGAATGAAGGCTGGCCTCTCTCCAACACTGAGAGCTGTGGGCTTGCAGAAATTCCCCCGAGCAGGCATCTGCGGGGGACTAGGAATCACAAGCAAAGCCAAACAGAAGCAATGGACAAGAGCTGCTTCTGTAACACGGAGGGCCCATTTTGCACATACAGGAGCCATCACGACTTCCTCAGGCCTTCCCAGCCTGCACCCAGCTCCTTCCTTCCCACACCCCTGCCTGACAGTTTCGAGTTGTTAAATTTTGCACAAAAGCACTGATGTATTTCACAGGGAGATAATAAGCCCAGCACTCAGGTAGGCTGATTTAACCTTGGCCACATTCACTCCGAGAGTGGCATAATTTGCCTAAATTGGTGCTCGTGCTCAGAATCACTGTATTGCTTCATCTTCCCAAGTCTGGCCTGAAGGGACAGGTGCACCCACCACCACCTGCTTTGACCTGGGGCGGGGGCAGGGACCCTGCAACCTGCACATTCATGGAGCTTTACTTCTGAGGCTCTAACCTCCTTACAAGACTGTTCCTGTACCTACTCCATTCCTTACTGTAGAAAATATAACCCAGGACCTGGCTCCCAGCACTGCAGAACAAGGCAGGATTGCAGGGAGCCTGCTCCGTCTGGCCCTCTGATGATAAAGACAAGGAAGCTGAGGCTTAGGGTTGTAAGTGGCTTGCTGTCATAGTTGGGGGCTGCACTGTGAACCATCCAAGCTGAGCTCCTGTTGGGTCCCTCAAAAAGAACAGTCATAGCCTGTTCTCCACTCCCTCCCTCCCCACAAGCTGTGTCTTTACTGCCTTATTGTTTCCAGCCTCCTGCTGGGTCAAAGTTCAGAGAATGCACTCCATGGTGACCATTGGGGAGAGGAACCAACCTGTGTGTGGCACCATGGGGTCCAATTTCACATTCTATGCAGCACACCTTTGGATGTGTTGGTAAACAAACCTCATGAAGGTCAATGAGACTTATGACTTGCTTTTTCTGGATGGGATCTTGCTGTTCAGGCTGAGATTGAACTCTTGAGGTCAAGTGATCCTCCCACTAAGCCACATGATGCTGGAACTATAGGGCCTTGTTGGTTCCTTTGTTCTTTTTTGTTTGTTTGTTTTTTTGGTCTTTTGAGATAGGGTTTCTCAGTAGCTGTGGAGCCAGTCCTGGAACTCACCCTGTGGACCAGGCTGGCCTCCAACTCTATGAGTTCAAGGTTACCTGGTCTACAGAATGAGTTTCAGGACAGTCAGAGCTATACAGAGAAACCCTGTCTTGAAAAAACAAGAGAAAAAAAAAAAAACAACTGTATTTACCAGAACAATCTCTGAACTTCATAAATCAGCTGAAACTTTGCCACCCCTCTGGAAGTAGCCAGCGCAGCATTTTTCTGGAGGACTTGAGAGTCTAGTGAATTCCCTAAAGGATCTTGTGTAGTTTATTCCTGAAGTAGCTGTCAGAAAAATGCTCATACTTTCTTGTCAGCATTTGAGTTTATTTTGATGCTTGTAGAGTTTCTTAATCTGCCAAATCGGATGTTGGGTCCATTAGATGTTGTCACCTAGTTAGGTCAGTCTCTAAGCCATGCAGATCTTATTCTCCACTAGATTTTTTGAGAACCTCACTAAACCTGGAGCTCACCATTTTGGCTAGACTGGCTGCTACCTGGTATATGTCCCCAACACTGGGGCCATAGGCCCCTTCTGCTAAACTCAGCTTTTACATGGATACTGCAGATCCAAATACAGTTCTTCATGGAAGACTTTTTTCTTCACCCTAGAAGAGTGTGTGTTTGTGTGTGTGTGTGTGTGCACATACCTGAGACAGGTTCCTGGAACTCAAGACCCTCCAGCCCCAGCCTCTCAAGTGCTAAAATTGCCACTATACCTGACTTATTTAAATTAATATTTATTTATATAATTTTTTTTTTTTTTTGGTTTTTCAAGACAAGGTTTCCCTATAGCTTTGGAGCCTGGAACTAGCTTTTGTAGACCAGGCTGGCCTTGAACTCACAGAGATCTGCCTGCCTCTGCCTCTGCCTCTGCCACCACCGCCCAGCCTATTTTTATCATTTTTTAATTTTGTGTGTGTGTGTACACACATACCTGAGTTCAGGAGGTGTCTGCAGAACCCACAGTTGTTGGATGCCCTCTAGAGCCAGAGTTACAGGACGTTGTGAGCTATCTGACATGGGTGTTGGGAATTAGACTCTGGAAGAACACTAGATGCTTTTAACCATTGACTGAGGCATTTGGTGGGAAGTGGAGTGTGAGCAAGTAGAGTGACATGTAGAAACATGTAGAGTGACTTAAACTGTATTTTGAGGGAAGAGTGACCCTCTTTTTTCTTTTTGGATGTTTTGAGGCAGAATTTCTCTGTGTAGCCCTGGCTGTCCTAGACTTGCTTTGTAAACCAGGCAGACCTTGAACTCAACTAACTAACTGAGATCCACTTGCTTCTGCTTCTTAAATGCTGGGATTAAAGTTGTGTTTAGGAAAGAGTATTTATTTATTGTTTTTTGAGACAGGGTTTCTTTGTGTAGCCCTAGCTGTCCTGGAACTCATTCTATAGACCAGTCTGGCCTCAAAATCACAGATCTGCCTGCCTCTGTCTCCAGAGTGCTGAGATTAAAGGTATGTGCCACCTGTGTCCAGTCCGAGTGTTTTCTGGGACAAAGCCAATTCCTTAAATGGAGTTTGGTTAGTGATCAGGGACCCACAGTGTTCTCAGTGACCTTTGTCTGTCTCAAGCTCCAAGGTCATTTATTCAGGAGCATGACCACTTCCTAAGTGGGGTTTGGCCATCAGCCTGGTGGAGTCTGCAACTTCCAGGCCCACCAGCCTGAATGTGCTGGTTAGTCATCTCTTCCTGCAGGAAACCCATGTAGAAAGGTGGAGGCTAGACCTGGGGCTGGGCCAGGATCCTTCACCCTCCTCCGAAGTGGGAGTGAGTGGTTACGCCGTCTCTTCTCCCTTTACCTCCCTGCTCTTTTTTCTTGCCCATGTACACACAATTCTCTATTTTCAGGTGTGTGTGTGTGTGTGTGTGTGTGAGAGAGAGAGAGAGAGACAGAGACAGAGAGAGAGACAGAGAGAGAGAGACAGAGAGAGAGAGAGAGAGAGACTCTCTCACATATCCCAGCCTGTCCATTACCTCGCTGTGTAACTGTGCTGGTTAGTTCTGTCAACTTGACACAAGGTAGAGTCATCTGGAAGAGGGCACTTCAGCTAAGAAAATGCCCCATCAAATTGGCCTGTGGGAAATCCTATGGGGCATCTTCTTAATGAGTGATTGATTGTGGGTGGTGCCAACCCTTAGCAGGTGGTCCTGGTTTCTATAAGAAAGCAGATTGAGTAAGCCTTGGGGAGTAAGCTAGTAAGCAGCACTCCCCCATGGCCTCGGGTCAGATCTTGCCGCTGGGCTCTGCCTTGACTCCCTGCCCTGATTTCCTTCAGTGATGGATGATCATATAGAACTGTGAGCTGAAATAAAGCCTTTCCTCCCCAAGCTGCTTTTGTCCAAGGTGGTTTATCCCAGCAATAGAACCCCAGTAACTTTAGCTTCCCATTCCAGCTGGTCCTGCATGGATGTGAGGCCCTTCCGACCCGGCTTGTGTTGTAGCCTTGATTTCCAGTTTGCACTAGGACTGGCAATGGTGTCTATGGAACTACAATCTTATTTTCACTCTTTTATTTTTCCCTTTTTCCTTTTTTTTTTTTTTTTTTTTTTTTTTTGTTTTTCGAGACAGGGTTTCTCTGCAGCTTTTTTAGAGCCTCTCCTGGAACTAGCTCTTGTAGACCAGGCTGGCCATTTTTGCTTTTCAAGACAAGGTTTATCTGTGGAACAGCCCTGGCTATACTGAAACTCACTCCGTAGACCAGGCTGGTCTTGAACTCACCAAGAGCCACCTGCCCCTGCCTCCCATGTGCTGGGATTAAAGGCATGCACCACCACCGGCCTGTATATTTTTACTCTTATTGCCCAACAGTACTAAAGAGTAGGCATTTGCATGTCACAGAGCCGAGTTGGGTAGGTTGGAATGAGGCAGCGTGGGCTGGTGAGAGATAGTGTCCAGGAAGCACAGCCAGGGTTCTCTCCCTCTGCCTTGCCTGTGCAGCTTGTTGCTGTAACTGCGTGTGTAAATGGGCCATCTATTTAAACTAGGTGCTCACTTGTCTGTCTCTCGGCCCCATGCTCCCATTTGAGCTAAAGTAGATCTTTGGCTCCTGAGAAATGTCATTGGAACACTGGAGTTGAGAAGCCACAACCTGGCTCTTGGCTACTGAAGCCCTTGAGCTCACAAGTGACGAGGGCTGTCTGTTCAGCTGGCTTTTCTTCTTAAACAGCTTAGTATTGCATGTGACTCTGTCCAGTCATCCCGAGGGTACCCAAAAATGAGTAGGAAGGGGACATTCCTTTGCAGAGGAGGGAATTTGTCCCTTCCAGAGTCTCCTGGATACCAGAATATTTGTGGTTGACACATGTTTATTGAGCTAGGTCCTTCCCACGTGGTTCCTGCCACAGTTGCGTTGTCCACCCCACCACAAGGCACCCCTTGTGCCCGGTGAAGGTCACTGGGCTGAGTTGCGGTGGGGCTAACACCAGGCTACTTTGGATGGGCGACTGGAGTCTGTTCAGAGGTGCTCCCAGGGCAAATGCACAGCAGTGTTGGGCTTCCTCTTCCTGCTGAGCATCCTGTTGAGATCCGCGCTGCATAAGAAGAAACCGAAGGTCACAGAAGAGAAGCCCAAAGTCAGTGAGGCGGGCATGACTTGCACCTGCCTCAGAGCTCGTGTTTATGTTTCTGTAGCCTTGCAGCACACCACCCAAGTGGAGCCCTGGCCTGTGGCACAGCAGCAGGTATCCACCTGCCACACCTTTGTGTACATTGGCCAGATCCAACCTGGGATGCAGTGTTCAGGGTCCATGCAAATGAACCCTTGACACAAATGTGGGTTTCAGCCTGAGGAATGCAGTTCTGCAAAGGGCTCCCTGTGTGCTTCCTGACAGCCAGTGCTCTATCCCTGAATGCTGTGGGGTTGTGGCAGGATGCCTGGCCACTCTGGTGTGGGTGTGAGCTGCGTGTGTCTGTGTATAGCTTTTCCAATTTGGTTTCACCTCTGAATTAGACCTTACACAAAGGGACAGGGTTTCTCTGTGTATCTTTGGCTGTCCTGGAATTCACTCTATAGACCAGGCTGTTCTCGAACTCACAGAGATCCGCCTGCCTCTAGCTCCAAGTGCTGGGATTAAATGTGTGTGCCTCCATGCCCAGCAAGAAGGCAATTTTTCAGGTGTATTTTCACCCTGCGATACTTCCTGTGCCCAAGGTTGGTTGCCCAGAAGTCCTCGAGATACTTGAAGTCAGGGATACTAGCCCACACCTTTGTTTGCCTGCTTTTCAGTGTGCTTCTAGAAGGAGGAAGCCTCAAGTCTTAAGCAGCCTGTGGGGTCTCTGTGTAAGTTACATGGCTCCGCTTGTAGTAGAGGTACAGCCCCAGCCAGCCTCGCTGCCATGTTCAAGGCCCTGAACTTCCTCCACCCTCATCTGCTGCCAGCCTGGTGCCCAGAGAATCCTTTCCCTGTCTGCCATGGCACAGGTGTGTTAAAGGTGGTGGGCACAGCTAAGGGCCTCTCGGCCTTTCATAGTGGGAGTTCTGGTCCCAGGATGTAGACCGTGTGAACAGAAGTGCTAGGGTTTCTGCTCTGGTCATTAGATGATTCCTCATGGGGTAAGACAGTGTTAAGGGGGAGTTCTGTAGGTAAGACAGCACTAAGGGGGATGGCCTTCCTGCCTGGAGATGACACCCTGCTGGTTAGGCAAACCAGCTTAAAGACCAGAGTTTCTGGAGGAAGTTCAGCCATTGATTTCTCAGACCATTGAATCCTACTTTATTCCAGGACAGTGGGCTTGCGGCCTTTCCCCAGGGAAGGAAGAAGAGAATTAAAAGAGAATGTATGAGGGTCCTATGGCTTTGCAACACATCCTTAAATTGGCTTAACACAAGTATAGTCGCGTCCAGTTTAAGACGCCATAAATCTAGAATAATCTCTACCTTCAGGTTAGCTTCTAGCGGCCCTGTGTCATCTACGACATAGCGCAGCACATCCACAGGTCCTGGGGATTAGAACATGGGCAGCTTTGGGGTCATTGTTCTAACCACAGAGGGGAAAGTAGGAGGACCTTCGTTCAATTCCATTCTTAGCATCTAGTATCAGATGTCCCATTTAAAAAGAGATTTTAAATGATTCCACATTACTTATACATAAAATGGAATTCATTATGACATTTTCTTTTTTTATATTTTTAAATGATTTACTTATTTTTATTTTATGTGCATTCATTTACCTGCGTATATGTCTATGTGAAGGTGTCAGTTATAGTTATAGACAGATTTAAGCTACCATGTGGGTGCTGGGAATTGAACCTGAGTCCTCTGGAAGAATAGCCAATGCTCTTAACCACTGAGCCATATCTACAGTCCCTCACTGTGAAATTTTCAAATGTGTACATGGTGTATTTCCATCAAGAGCTTTCATTCTTCCTTTTTATTTTTAATGTAGTTCCAGGAGGTGGTCGATATTCCCCCTACATACTTCAGCTTAGATGCTATTTGCTAGAATTTAGCTTTTGCTTAGAGTTCACGTGCAAGATTGGAATGGGACCCAAGGCCTTGTATTTGCTGTTTAAGCTGTCTACCACTGTATACCAACCCCAGTTACTCCTTTGATGCCGGGCTGTAGTGGCACATACCTTTAATCCCAGCACTTTGGAGGCAAAGGCAGTCAGATCTCTGTGAGTTCAAGGCCAGCCTGGTTTACAGAGTGAGTTCCAGGGCATCCAGGAATACACAGAAAAGCCCTGTCTCAGGAAAAACAAACAAACAAATAAATAAATAGTAAAAAAAAAAAAAGAAAAAGAAAAAAGAAAAGAAAAGGCCTCCATAAGGCCGGGCTGTTGGCAAGCCTAGGACATTTTAATTCTTGATCAGTAGGGGAGGTCCCAGACATTATGAGTGGGACCCGCCTTGGGTTGGTGGTCCTGGGTTCCGTTAGGAAGCAGGCTGAGCAAGTTAGGGGCTACCCAGTAAGTGTCACCCCTCCATGCCTCTGGTTCCCGCTCTGACTTTCATCATGTCCTGCTGACCTATAAGGCAGGCCTCAGCATCGTGATATGGCTCTGATATCAGCACTGCCAATTAACACTGTGATATAGGCCTGCTGATACGGGTCACCTCCAGACCTGCCACTGGTGGACTGTGCTCCTGCTGTAGGAAGATACTTCCTGGGAGTGGTGTGTGGGCAGTGTGTGCGCGCGTGCCTAGAGAAGCCTGCCGTTCTCGGTCCTGGATGAGCCACCACCCATCTGTGGAAGAGAAGGAAGGACACACCTGTGTCCCTTTGCCCCACAGAACTCTGTTGGTTAAGCAAACACAGTGTCTGCCTCCGTGCCTTCCTGTGGGTGGTTCTCTATCCTGGCTTTCACCAGTTTCCAAGGCTGGTGCTTGACTTGGGTCACAACTCAGTTTTACAGTTCCTTTCTTGACAGTGGAAGCCGCCCGCCTGTGTGTGTGGCTCACTTACTAAATGCCAGTCACTGGGTGTGTCTCCACTCAATCTGACAAGCCCTCCCTGGTAAGTGATATCACATCACTTTTGTGTGAGCGGGAACTGCCACCACTCAGTCACATGACCTTTGACTCCACAGTCTCTTGGCTGGACGCTGCACCCTGACCTAGGAGATATGTAGGGGCTGTATTTTCAATTTTCCCTACATAATTTCAAATTCAGAATGTTTCCTTCTAAATTTTATACATATGAGTGTTTCCCCTGAATGCATGTATGTGTACCGTGTGCCTGCCTGATGCCTATGGAAGCCAGAAGAGGGCACTGAATGCCCTGGAACGGGAGTTACAGGTGGTTGTGAGCTGTCCTGTGAGTGCCGGGACTGGAATGAGACCTTTCTAAGAGCAGCCAGTGCTCAGATCCAGAAAGTTGAAAGGGAAAGGCCCTGGAGGAGGCCATGTCACTGCCCAGATGTCCCTCTTCCCTCTCGCAGGCTGCCGCGGACGTGAGGCTCTCCTGCACATGCAAGCACTCAGGCCTGTGTACTTCCTCCTAACTTCAGGCTGCTCTAGTTTTTTTTTCCCCCCTGAGTGGGGGTCTTGGATCAACTCAACATACAAAAGACATCTTGCTGGGTTATTTTCTTGGAACAGGGTCTTTCTTTCTATGTTACCTAGGTTGACCTTAAACTTGGAGTCTTACTGCCTCAGCCTCCCAGATCTGGTTTCTTAATCTGCCACCCCTCCTGGCCACCTTGTTCTTTTTAGTGACACCTAATGTCCTGGGTGTGGATGCCCTCCGTGTGTGTCTATCTGTAGTGTTCCTGTAGGTATTGTGATGCATGGGGGTGCCCTCTAAAGGCTGGCCTGTTAATCAGGTGAGAGAATGTATAACTTCACGGGACTTGGCAGATTGACTTGTGAGGGCTGTGGCCAGTTCCCTGTCCACCTGGAACTGTGTGTGTTATATCTTCATTGCACATGCCCCTCTACTCTGTGTTTTGGCCATATAGGGACTTCTGAACACTGTGCCTGAGATGCGGACAGGAAGTCTTTGGACTTAGAAAGGCTCTGCTCTTCAGCTTTCAGTCACCGTCAGAGTCTGGACTCGGGGTGGGGAATGTCTTGTGTAGGGAAAAGCCTTCCTAAGATGTGTAAAGTCCCCTTTAGCTGAGTGAAGAGGGGTTATATCATGGAGAGTGGATAGCTAACGCTGCCCGTGCCCTTAAGCCTCCAAAGAAGTCAGAGTCAGGAGGTTCTTCACCCTACTGTATGACTGCATGAGCAGTCCACACCTCAGGAAACGTCTCTGCATCTGTTACCTCACTTCTTCTTTGAGGTGATGCCATAAGTTAGGCAGGAAGGTGCCATTTCTGTCCCGTGGGTGGCAAAGTGATATCAGACACTTGCCCCATAACCGTGGTCTGGTCAGAACCTGACTTCAATCTCTTGGAGGACAGCTGGGTCCCAGGAGGCAAATGTGGCTCCAGCTGCCAAGCTCTGTAGCAGATGCACCTTCCATGGAAGTCTCTCTGTAGGAGGGAGTGGGGCTATGGAAGCCACAGGCAGTCTCCAGATCTGCTGTCATACTTCCATGACAGAGGTTTATTTCCAGGAAAGCTCCCCAGCCCTTGATTTCTCCTCATTTGCTATTTTAACAAGAGAACCTGGAATGGCTGTTCTCTGTTCAGGGTAAGGATACCCTTCTGGGGACATGAGCACTAAGCTGAGTCTGAGCCCTTAGCAGAAATGATGCTCATAGAAACTTGGCGTCCCACTTCTGCCTCCACCGCGGCATAACATTTCAGACATAACGGGAACTCCTTGGCCCGGCCCCAGCATTTATCATCTGTATGATCACAAGTAAAATTCTTAGTCTGCCTGGGCTCCAGTTTCTTCATATGTAGAGAAGTCTTCTTAGAAGCCAGGTGCGACGGTGCCCACTCATTGTCTCAGCACTCAGCCACACAGTGTTGAAAATGTCACTAACATTTGTTACTTTTATATTATCCCTAGGTTTGGCCTCTGGCTGTGTGGCGGTCACTGTCATCCTAGAACCTCACAAAGCCATAGCTTGCTCATTAAAACCCAAGACTCCCCTGGCATAGTAGTATGTACCTGTAATCCCAGCACTCAAGAAACCAAGACAGGAACATTGTAATGACTTTGAGCTAGACAGTAATATTCTATCTCAAAAACAGCAATAGCCATACTCTAAATCTTTGCAACTTGATGCATAATTAAATTCATAAACAATTTTGGCACATTTCTTATTAACATTGACTATTTATTTATTTTTGAGGCGGGGCTTCACTGTTTACTTCTGGCTGCTCTAGAACTCGCTTTGTAGACCAGGCTGGCCTCGAACTCACAGAGATCCTCCTGCCTCTGCCTCCCGAGTGCTTGGATAAAGGTGTGCACCCCTACCGCCTGACTTAACATTGACTATTTAAGCATTAAAAATATTCTCCCCATGGGCTAGGATCATAGCTCAGTTGGTATAGTACTTACATAGGAAGGAGGCCCTGGGTTCAGTCTCCACCACCGCGTAAACACGGTATGTTTGCACGCATCTATAATCCCAGTACTGGGGAGATGGAAGCAAGAAACTCAGAAATTGAAAGTCCTCCTCAGCTACACAATGACTTTCAAGGCCATGAGACGTTGTCTTTTAAAAAATTCCAACCAGCCGGGCGGTGGTGGCGCACGCCTTTAATCCCAGCACTTGGGAGGCAGAGGCAGGCGGATCTCTGTGAGTTCGAGGCCAGCCTGGTCTACAAGAGCTAGTTCCAGGACAGGCTCTAAAAAAGCTACAGAGAAACCCTGTCTCGAAAAAAAAAAAATTCAAACCAGAAAGCTGGGCAATGGCGGCGTACACCTTTAATCCCAGCACTCAGGAAGCAGAGGCAGGTGGATCTCTATGAGTTTGAGGCCAGCCTGGTCTACAGAACGAGTTCTAGGACAGGCTCTAAAGCTACACAGAGAAATCTTGTCTTGGAAAAACAATAAATAAATAAAAAATTCTGACTAGAAAGCTGCTCAGAGCTGAAGACCAGACCAGCACTGACTGTGCTCAGAACTGGCTAAATTCCACTAGCCTGCCCTACCTTCATAACCCCCTGACTGAGAGCACTGACCTTTTCCAGGAAGTACCCTTATTCTTGCTCAAATTTTTCTCCATCTTTTTAGTGTCTGAATCCAGTCACAGCTACCAAGTTTTGTTAAACATCCAAAGTGGGCTGGGGACAGAGTCCCTAGGACTACACGTCCTCCAAGAGCATGCTCTTTGAGTTCACGTTCCTTGTTGCCCTGCGGATGTTGGGGGATGGGATTGTTCTCCATTATTTTAATGGATCTCACAGTCGCTATCTCTGGCAATCTTCCTGGTTCTTGATGCAATTTGACGATATTTGTGGAGTTAGCAGGTTTACCTAGCAGGCAATTTTATGGTTTGTTATTTTTCATGTCTTACTTCATCCTAGAACTTAAGGAAGCTGTAGTTCTTATCATTGCATGGTTCTGCCTTTATACGTAATTAAGGGAGGCCTGGGGAGTGGGGTAACTGGGGAGTTGCTGGTAGCGCAGATTCTCAGCTCTTTCGCCTGCCCCCTTGAGCCCCACCACTCACCAGGCTGTGATGCCTTGGAGTCAGGGACTTCACTCTTTGCCTTCGGGTGCTCATCTGAGAAGTGGGTGCCAGAGCTATCCCCCCTCGTGCTGTGGCTGAGCCACATGAGTAAGCCCTTGAAAATGTGGACTCGCTTCTTGGCATTTACTACTGATGTGTTTAGTAAATCAAATGCAGAGAACAGCTTCCACCTGCCCTTTAATCCAGGGACTCCTTTGAGAGGTGCCTTTGGAAAAACCCCAAACCAAGGGGTTGTCTCAGGAGTGGATTTATTTACCCATCGGGCCAAGGTTTCTTATCTCCCTACTGTATCTGGCTCTAGGGAAGCGGTATACCCATTTCAGATGATGGGTCTTCCCTGCAGAGACAATTGAACAGCTCCCTTTCAGAACCTGGAATTACACACAGTCTTGCTGACCGTCCCTCGATGCTGGCTTTCTCCTCTGAGATGCTGCTGTGGACCAGGGGATGGACAGCTCGCAGGGCTCACGTCACTTGTGCTCTGTAGCCTGAACGCTGCCCAGAGCTGGCTTAGGCTAGCTAGGCCTTGGGGATTCCATTCAAGGGGCCAGGTATCTCAGCCTGTTATGAGCTTTCTGGTGTTCCTTTGGGGGATGTGCTGTGTGTTTTAGTGAGGGTGGGGCAGAGGGAGAAGGAGAGAGCACATTGTCTGGAGGGGTCTTGGGGCTTCCAACGTAATCGTGACTGTTTTCTCTTACAGAACCTACGACCATGGTGGTGCTACCAGCCAGTTCAGAAGCCCAGGTATTGAAAAGCAATTTTTATTTATTTATTTAGTTATTTGTTTATTTATTTATTTAAATTTTTATTTCCTTCTTTGGTTGAGTTTGCTTTATTATTTATTTATTTATTTATTTATTTATCTGTTTATATTTTATATACGAGTGCTCTGCATATATACTTACATACCAGAAGAGGGCACCAGATCTCATTATAGATGGTTGTAAGCCACCATGTGGTTGCTGAGAATTGAACTCAGGACCTCTGAAAGAACAGTCAGTGCTCTTAACCTCCTTCTTTTCTCCCTTTGGTTTTTTGAGAAGGGTTTCTCTGTAGTTCTTTTCTGAAGCCTGTACTGGAACTAGCTCTGTAGACCAGGCTGGCCTCAAACTCACAGAGATCCTCCTACCTCTGCCTCCTGAGTGCTGAGATTAAAGGCGTGCGCCACCACTGCCCAGCTGCTCTTAACCTCTGAACCATCTCTCCAGCCCTCTTAAATGCCTTTATTTCAATTTTTTTTTTAAATGAGTGAACTTCTGTTTCTTCTACTTGTTTCCCAAAAGGTATTCAAGAGTGGAGACCACTTGTATTCTAGGATGAGAAGGGACTTTTGGGGACCAGAAAAGAGCACCATCTGAGCAACAAACAGAACCAGAGAGAGGAATTCCAGGGCATGCTGCCTGCCCTGATGTTTTTGTTCTTTGAAATGTTGCCTTTTATTGCCTTTTCAAAGCATAATTTTAATATAATAATAATTTACAGGCTGGATGCAATGGTACATACCTGTAATTCCAGCTACTTGGGAGACTGAAGCTTTGAGGAAAAACAAAGAAGAGATATAAAGAAAGGGAGGGAGGAAAGAAACCTTTGTGTTTCTGTATTTATTTAGCATGGTAGCTCTTCAAGGGAGAGGTGAGACTGGACAGGACGATTTCCATCATGTGCTGCCCCTGCTTCTGCTGCTGCTGCTGCTTCCTCTAACTTCTTTACCTAGATCTTGCCTCAAAGGGAAACATATTACATACTTTCTTACATTTTTGTTATTTATTTATTTATTTGAGTTTTGTTTTGAGACTGAATCTCTTTACCTAGCCCTGGCTGTCCTAGATCACACTGTGAAGACCAAATTGGCCTGGAACTCACAGATCCACATGGTTCTGGCTTCCACATGCTAGAATTAAAGGCGTGTGCCAGCACACCCAGCTGGCACTGCATCTTATCACTACACATACTTCTCAGTGCCAGTGACAGTGTATCCCTGCTTCTGTGGAACACTGCCGCCTAAGCAGCACTGCCGAGTGTCACTGAGGAGCTCTGTGAAGACAGTACTTTTAGATATAGGTAGCTAGAAACTGGGGAAGAACAGCTGTATCTCTAGTGCATCTGCATTGTCGTGTGGCTGCCAGCTATCTGTACACACAGCTGTAGATAGTTTATTTCTCCAACTCCGCTGTAGATAGTTTATTTCTCCAACTCCAGGTCTGCTGGCCTGGGAGGTCAGCTGACCCTTGCTTTCCAGAGTTCACAGAGGTGAAACTGCTACCTACTACTGAAAGGCTGCTAGGATTACACACCACCACAAGAATGCTTGTGAAAGCTGTGAATGAAGGAGTCTCATACGGACTGTTCTCAGAGGCCCAGGTGTTAACCTGAAAGCCCCTCCCCAGGAAATAGGGCGAGGGAGCCACTCCAAGTCTGAGCTTCCTTCTGGACACTTAGGTTTCATGAACTGCCTAGGCAGCCCCTCTAATTGCTTTCAGATTCCAGGCTGATGGCCATGCTTGAACTTGCAGGTTGGAGGTCCTGAGACTGGGCAGTCGCCCAGGCTCTTCCTAATGGAAAGCATTCTTTGTGTTCCAGAGAAAGTTTCCAGTGAGCTGAGGCACAGAAAAGCTTTTTGCCAAGGAAGCCATCAGATAAGAGGCTTGGCTGGAGTTAACTCTTCCCCTTCCTTCTTGCCGTGTAGGCCAGCACTGGGCAGGGGGTGGGGTGCGTAGCCTGGATGGATTGGGTTACCTCTCTGCAGGCTGCCCTGGGATGGGTAGGAGGGCTTCCTGCTTGCTTCTCAGTCTGTCTTTCTCCATGGAGTCCTGTGATTTCCATTGGCGACTTTGCCACACCACCAAGCATCACAGAGCTATGAGGCACACTGGAGATCTTGGACCACCTTGCTCTTGCCTGGCATCTACCTCTACAACACAAGAATCTACTGTGTGACCTCTCCACTTATCTGTCCCCTTACCTTGCTAGCTTTCCCTTTCCACTGTCACACCGAGAGCAGTCCTGAGATAGTCTCTGGAGTCCCCAGTTTCCCTGGGCACTCCATCCTGGCTGCTGGCCAGAACCCTGCTGTTTGCCTCCTGTCCGGTGTGACTAGTCACTAGATGTTGGTGTCATGCTCTGTAACCAAGGGAGTCTATGCCTTTAGCCTGCTTAAAGCAGATAAAACTAGGGTGAGAGCAGCCCCCAGGGTGGGCCAGGCGTTGGTCCATTGTGACTTTATTCTTCTTGAGTCAAGGGTTACTTTCCCCAGACCCCTCAGGCTCCAGCATCTGCTGAGATGTCCCTGTAGGACCCAGAGACCTTATCTCAGGTTTCCTAGGATACCTTGCTCGCCGGAAACGAGTGGAAGAGGCCACTGGGGCAAGGTGGTACCAGAAAGTGGACAGTCTCCTGATGAGGCTCTGGGTCTATCTTCTAAAACAATGCCCTCTTACCCTAGCAGTATAACAGAAAGCTTAGAGCATAGCACAGACCCAACTTCAAGGTCTAGCTTGGCCAGCTTCTAGCTGTGATGAAGTGGCCTAACATATCTCTGCCTCTGTCCCTCTGTATATGAGATGGGAGGTTGGGTCATGGGTTGTTGAGGTTAACTAGGATGAGTTTTACATAGCGTCTACAGAGTAGAGCTGTTGATTTTATATGTATGTGCCTTTGATAGTCTTTTCTTTCTTCTTAACAAATACTTTACATATATGTTTTTTGTATTTATCTACCTCTCCATTATTTTGCTTGCATGTATGTCTATGTACTATGTGCATATCTGGTGTTTGAGGAATTCATCAGAGGGTTTTGGATCCTCTGTAGCTGGAGTTATGGAAAGTTGTGAGCCATGCAGGTGCTGGAAATGGAACCAATGCTCTTAACCAGAGAACCCATCTCTCCAGCCCCAGACAGTCTGTTCAAAGAAGGAAAATATGAAAACCATTCAGTAGTACTGGAAATTGATCCTCAGTTAAGAGTACTGGCTGCTCTTCCAGATGATCTGGATTTGATTCTCAGCACCCACATGGCAGCAACAGTGTCCGTAACTGCAGTCCCAGGAAACCTGGCACAGACTTACATGTAGGCATAACACCCATACACCACAGTAAAAGTAAAATAAAAAAATTCATATTTTAATGAAATTTTTATGCTTATAATCTTTTGGGGAGCTAAGACAGGAGGCTTAAAACTTTGAGGACAGCCAAGGCTACATAGCAAGACCTTGTCTAAAAATGGGTATTGTGGAAACTTTCAGGAAGCTCAGTCGGCTGAAGCCCCAAGAGTCTCTCACAGTGAGCTCCACCAGTCCCCAGGGCCTGACCCGTGTCCTCAGTGCCCTAATGCTCATCATGTGCCCTCAGGTGGGGCTGGCTGTGATATGGTAGAGCAGGCCTGTAAGTGACTGAAGCAGGAGGATCATGAGTTTGAGGCCAGCGAGGGCTGCCTAGATACCCTGTCTCAAATAACAACTAGATGGGCATAGGCCTGTAATTCCAGCTCTGGGAAAGTGGAGGGAGGGAGGAGGATCAGGAATAAACTTCATGAGATACTACTACCTTCAAAAGCAAACAAGAGCCAGGCAGTGGTGGCTCATGCCTTTAATCCCAGCACTCAGGAGGCAGAGGCAGGCGGATCTCTGTGAGTTTGAAGCCAGCCTGGTCTACAAAGTGAGCTCCAGGACAGCCAGGGTTACACAGAGAAACTCTTGTCTTGAAAAACAAGAACAAAAAAAGAAAAAAAAGAAAGAAAGAAAGAAGGAAGGAAGGAAGGAAAGAAGGAAGGAAGAAAGAGAAGAAAAAGAAAAATAGTGCTGGAGAGTTGAGCCAGTGGTTGAGAGCACTAGCATTTGGGAGGCAGAGGTAGGCAGATCTATGTGAGTTGAGGCCAGTGTGGTCTGCATACTGAGTTCCAGGACAGCCAGGCAGAGAGTCCCTGTCTCAATAAATAGATAGATAGATAAATAAAATAAATAAATAAATAAATAAACAAACAACAAAGTATTTTTCTTGTTGAGACACAGTCTAACTGAGTAGCCCTGGCTGGCCTCAGACTCACATAGCTCCTCTGGCTCTGCCTAGGACTAAAGGCGTGAGCTGTTTGCTCAGCATGACATAATTTTTTGGTCAGCACAAATGTCCATCTGTCTTTATAATGCTGTGAGTCACCCATTACTGTAACAAACTCCCTAGATAATCAGAAACGTGAGGTTTGGCTGGGACTGTGGCACAGCGATAGAGTGTGTATTCAGTGCGCCACACGGCTCTGGTTCAAGCTCCACAGGGGTAGAAGGTCATTTTGGTTCACAGTTTTGGAAGTTTCAGTTCACAGCCACTTAGTTCTAATGCTTTGCGAATATGGTGATGTAACCTGCCATAGCAGGGTTTCACGGAGGAGAAGGCTGCTTCTCTCTTGGCTGGGTATGAAAAGAAGGAAAGTTGCAAGCCGGTTTCTAACAGCTCCTCCCAGTGAGCAGGAGACCTCCCATTCAACACCACCTCTTTGTTTATTTTTGACAGGGTCTAACTATGTAGCCCATCCTGGTCTGGGATACACTCTGCTTCCCAAATGCTGGAATTAATGTGTGCTCCATGCCCAGCAAGCCCACCTCTTACCACCTCTTAAGAGTTCCTGCCAGTTCCCAGTGGAAGCCAGCCGAGGACTAATGCTTTAACACACGGGCCTCTGGGGACATCTAAGAATCAAGCTCTAGGACCAGGGTGTGATATAGTGATTGAGTGCTCTCATGTTATGTGTGAAGCGCTGGCTTTGGTACCCAGCACTACAAAATAAAGATTAAAAAATAAAAAGAAAATCCCCAGCCCCCAAAGCTACAGTGGTTAAGAAACATCACGGCAGCAGTTGCTCAGTCAGCTGGTCTTTCTCCTTTGATGCGAGCCGTCCTGTTATATTACATGAGAAACTAATGCTTACCTGGATTATCTCGTTCCTATTTGTGTATATATATATATATATATATATATATATTATATATGGGGGGGGCATACATACTGTGCAGTCAGCACCAGAGTCAAGACAAGTCCTTTCCGTTCCCATCCCAACTGTGCCCTGGCTCAGGAGCTGCTAGCTTCTCTATTGCCGTGGATGGGCTCAGCTTGCTTAGAGTCATGCAAGTGGGACCACACTGCATAAAGGTTTTTCGTCTGGTCTGTGGTGTGTGTGTGTGTGTGTGTGTGTGTGTGTGTGTCTGTTTCCTGTTTTATAGTGCCCCATTGTGGGCACACCCCTGTCTTTCTACTATGAAATGCACATGAGTAGTGGATGAACTTTTCCTTTCTCTAGATTAAATACCTGGGAAGGGAAGGGCTCAGTGCATATTGGTAAGACTTTTCCTGTTTTCCAAAGTGACTGTGCTCTTTGGGGGACATCTTTTTGACAGTAGTTCATATTTTGTTTGTGCCATGATTCCTTTCTGGCAAAGAGGTGGTATTTTTTTTTAATCTGGTATTCATCAATTGATGTTTTGCCTGAGTGTATGTCTGTGTAAGGGTGTTGGATCCCCTGGAACTTGAGTTACAGACAGTGATGAGCTGCCATGTGGGTGCTGGGAATTGAACCCAGGCCCTATGGAAGAGCAGCCACTGCTCTTAAGCAGTGAGCCATCTCTCCAGCCCCTAGAGGTGATATTTCTGTAGCACTGTTGTAAGTGGTACTGTGTTCTCTTCCCCCTGCCTGTCATTCTGTCTGGCATCGCTGTCTGTTCTGTGATGGTGGGTGCTGCTGGTTGCGGGCCCCAGTGCCCTTGTGGCTTGGAGTGCCGTCTCGGGTGACCTTGTGACTTATCTGTCCCTTAGATGGTGCAGTCACTGGGCTTTGCGATCTACCGAGCACTGGACTGGGGCTTAGATGAGAGTGAGGAGCGAGAGCTCAGCCCGCAGCTGGAGAGACTCATCGACCTCATGGCCAACAGCGACTGTGAGGACAGCAGCTGCGGGGCAGCAGATGAGGGCTATGGCGGTCCCGAAGAGGAGGAGGAAACTGAGGGCGGCCCCCGCGCTGTGCGCACCTTTGCCCAGGCCATGCGGCTGTGTGCTTCGCGCCTGACCGACCCCCATGGCGCACAGGCCCACTACCAGGCTGTGTGCCGGGCTCTTTTTGTGGAGACACTGGAGCTTCGTGCCTTCCTGGCCCGAGTGAGGGAAGCCAAGGAGGTGAGTGAGATAGGGCTGCAAGTGGAAGGGCTGGTGCTGGGTGGATGGAGGGAGGTGAATGGGGCTGGGGTGCAGATCGGGTGGGGACGGATGGAGGCAGAGAGCGGGCCGTCCTCAGTCGTCCAACAGGGGTTAAGGTCTTTGGTGCCTGACTGTACCTTCCTAGGAATACCCATAACTTCCCCCTCCCCACATGCTGGGCACTGTCCAAAATGATTCATACATTTTTAACTTCATGGCTTCTTTTCGCCGGGTTTCCAGACTGGAATCAGGGAGTGGCTCCTAGCCTACTGCACATTAATGTCCCCTCGAAATTAGCCGTTACCCTCCCTGAGGCCACTTTCATCTCTGCGAGAGGGAGCTCTGCTTACTGCTCACTGGTTGGCCTCTCCCAGCCCCGGTTCCTCCTGAAAATGTGATGTTAAAGACAGCCACCCCTTCCTCTTCCCTTGCAGAACCACACAGGCAGGCAGGCCCATGGACTTGGAGATTTGGGGTGGGTTGGTGAGAGAACCTTTCGGGGCATTGACTGTGCTTGCCACAGTCCTACTTCCTTCCATCTTACAAATGAGCAGATGCTCTCCGAGTTAGGGTCCCTCATCCCAGTGTCAGAGCCTGTCTAGGATACAGCGGCTCCTGAGCGACTTCTCCCAACCCAGGGTTAGGGCTTGGCATCTTTCGGCTGTCTCCATTCTTCCTGGGAGGAGTCGCTACTCCTTAAAGAGAACCATTTTTTTTCCTGTGAAGTAGGCTGTCCAGGGCCCCCGTCAACATTCCATTGATGATAGGGGGACTTGGAAGAGGTCAGGTGAGGTTCAAGTTGTTCTCTCTTGCTCAGGTAGCAGAAGTTAATTTTTAAGTTAGTTGATGTTGATCTCTGGTTCCACCCTGCCCTTTCCTGTGCCACATCTATTTTTCTGTAGCCTAGAAAGGTCCTAGCTACTAGCATCCTGACCCTTTGGAGCCTGCACAGCCTTTCAGGGATGTTTGAGTAATGGAATCTGGGACCCAGCTTGAACCCATTGATCCTCCCCTGTAACTCTCACCTGCCAACCTTGGGAGGTTCTCCTCTTGGCTCCCAGTATTCAGTGCACCATCCATCCCCACCTTCTCTCTCAGCTCCTCCCTGGCATCTCAGAGACACTCTTCTGACTGTGCTCCCTGTGGCTGGCCTGTGGTCCTTGGGGTTTTGTCCTTCTTGGAACATAGTCTGTTCTGTTGCTGGAATCAGTTCCTTATCCAGACAAATGAGCTTTAGCAGGAGCACACACCTCTACATGACCCTCCACTGATCCCAGAGAGAGTCACGGGATGGGTGCTGGGGATACAGGCTCCTGGACAGACACATCTGGGCTAGTCTGGGCTGGCGATTTTGGACAGAAGTAGGTATGCAGGGTCCAGTGTAGCTATTCTAAGTAGGACAGGAGAGTCATCCTCTTTGCTCCTTGCCTTGGGAATCCCACACTACAGTGTGTTAAAACGGCTTAGCAAGTAGCTTAGAGAAAGCTAGAGTGTCCAGTTCTGTCCCTTTAGGGTGGAGCGGCTGCAGGACGGATGCATCTCTGTAGTGGGGAGTTAATGTGAGCAGAAACTCCAGGCTGCCACCCAGACCCCAAACCATCAAGACAGCAAGTCCAGCATTTCTCCCCAAATTCCCAGTTGCCTGAGTCCCTGGCATCTTAGCATCTCATATCTGGACTGCCTCCTAGGACTTGCTGGTTAGCTCATCCTGTCTTCTACCTACCTTCAGTCCCACCCATACTTGAAGACTAACACTTGCTATACTGTGCTGGGCTCCAGACTTAGAACAGCAGCCTAGGAAGCACACACAGCTGCTAAGAGACAGGTCCTTGGTGACCCCTGTGTGGGCCATGTGTAGAGAAACAGCCATGAACATGCCAAGAGAATAGGTGGGCTCCTGACTTGGCTAGGGGTCCTGAGGTGTTGGGTGAACTGGAATCTGGAGGGCAACGGGGAGTGCTTCCCCTTCTGTGTCAACCACCTGTGGAGGACAGTGCCTCTCTGAGGCACATAGGTCACAAGGGAGCCATGCGGACGCCAGGCTCTCACCAGGCCTGCTCAAGAGAAGTTACTAGAGAGAAGATTAAAAGTGCCCTGCGCCATTCCAAAGCTATGGTATAGTGTCCCCAGCTCTTTCCAAGCCCCCAAACCTGGGCCAGGTGCCTCTGTGGCTCTTTTGCAGCTGGCTGGGTGCTAGAGCAGTGCCTCCTACTAAATGGGATCCGCAGGGCCCTGCTGTGTCCACACCTCTGCCGCTTCTACACTAACTAGACATCTGGTCCCAGATGCTGCAGAAGCTGGGGGAGGATGAGCCACGGGTAGAGAAGCCGCTGGCCGAGCTTGACCACCTGGGACACACAGACTGGGTAAGACATGGACTCCTGACCCGGGACAGAGAACAGCACAATGCACCCCGAGGGGTTGTGCTGGGAGAGCCCTGGGTACCAGAGCTGAGGCTGTTTTCTTTTCCGGGTCAGGCCCGGCTGTGGGTCCAGCTCATGCGGGAGCTGCGTCACGGGGTGAAGTTGAAGAAAGTGCAGGAGCAGGAGTTTAACCCGCTGCCCACCGAGTTCCAGCTCACCCCCTTCGAGATGCTGATGCAGGACATCCGTGCCAGGAATTACAAGCTGCGCAAGGTCATGGTGAGCCACAGCCCTGCTGCCATTTACCCTGCCCTCTGCCCTCTGCCCTCTGCCCTCTACCAACAGCCCTCGCCCTGCCCCTTGTGCTTGATCAGAGTTTGATACTAATCTATAGATATGAATAAGGCAGCTGTGGCAGGTTTCCACAGCTCTTGGTTGTATAGGGGATACAGTATAATAATTAGGGCAAGGAGAAGGTTCTTGAGGATCAGGAGGGGCCCTAAGAGCTAGCTACATTGGCGCACGCCTTTAATCCCAGCACTCGGGAGGCAGGGGCAGGCAGATTTCCGTGAGTTCAAGTTTACAAGAGCTAGTTCCAGGACAGCCAGAGCGGTAGCGCGGAGAAACCCAGTCTCGTAAAACCAAAAAGCAAAGCAAACAAACAAACCAACCAAAGAGGGGACCACATTTCCCATGTCACACACACCAACACAGCCTCACAGTTCCCAAGTCACACACACCAACAAGCCTTACACTTCCCATGTCACACACACCAACTAGCCCTGTGTGCACTGGTGTCACTCAAAATTCTGTATAAAGAAATTCATTTCATTCTTCCAACAACTCCTGAGATGGATCCTACAGCCCCATTTCCTGAAGAAGGTTTAGGAAGCTCAGGCAGCTGAGGTTAGGGCTCGTTAGGACTCAGCTGCAGCTGAGTGGCCCTTGTATCGGCTATGCACCTGAGTCCAGGGAACAAGAGGCCTTAGGAGGGAAGCTGACTGTGAAAACCAGACCTAAGTCAGGGCTGTGTGAGCCCCTCCTGATCCCCTAACACAGCAGTGGGCCCTTGCAAGCTCAGCTTGACCCTGCTCCTCCTGATCCCCCTAACACAGCAGTGGGCCCTTGCAAGCTCAGCTTGACCCTGCTCCTCCTGGCAGGTTGATGGGGACATCCCTCCCAGAGTGAAGAAAGATGCCCACGAGCTCATCCTGGACTTCATCCGCTCACGGCCTCCACTAAAGCAGGTACTAGCTCTATACTTCCTCCTCTGGATATTGTGGGGCCCGCTGCTCTCTGGTGACCAATCCAGCAGTCTTACCACATCTACTTTCTGAGGGAGATCTTTGAGGGCTCTTTTGCCTGTTGGCTGGAAGGTTGGGCATGGTCTCCAGTGTAGGGCTTGAGGGTCTGTGTCTTCTTAGGGAGAATTTTCAGCTGTTTACACCTCACACCAGGTGTGCAGAAAGCCTCTTTGAGTAGTCTTCCGGGTTACTGAGCAGCAGCTCTGAGTCTCCCGGGTTACCCCAGCATTTCCCTCCTCTAGAGTGGGCCCATGTCATCACCTGCCTCCCCTTCCTACTCAGTGTGTCATGTCGGCGGCAGGTCTCGGAGAGACGACTCCGCCCTGTACCACAAAAGCAGAGAACATTGCATGAGAAGATCCTGGAGGAAATCAAGCAGGAGCGGAGGCTTCGTCCAGTAGGGGCCCAGCACTTGGGTGCCCGTGGTGAGCAAGGCGGGGAGGGTGAGTGACGGGAGAGAAGACACCCCCCAGTGGACCTCGCTGGGGCTACAGATCAAATTTTGGGACGGTTAGCCCCAAGAGCTCCTGTGTGGGTAGAGGACCCAGGACCTCTTAAATTTTTTTAACTGTAAACTTAAACTGCTGTAAACTGCTGGGCAGTGGTGGTGCACACCTTTAATCCCAGCACTCGGGAGGCAGAGGCAGGTGGATCTCAGTGAGCTCAAAGCCAGACTGGTCTACAGAGTGAGATCCAGGACAGCCAGGGCTACACAGAGAAACCCTGTATCGGGGGGGGGGATCCCCCAAACCTTAGAGGAGTTATAATGACTTTGTGAAGTCTTAGTCAGGGGTCTATAAAAGTGAAATCATCTTGGGCTCTGGGTTTTGATCTGATTTTGCCCTTATTCATTGTTATAATGGATGACAGATTTCAACATTTGGGAGTAAAATGAAGTAAAACTCGTTTCTAACTGGCTGGAAGACCGATATATGTTCACATATTTGAGTCTTAGTCTTCCTTGCAAACTAAAGTCCGTGAACTTCAGCCCTGCTCCTGCCGGAGCTCTCCTTTTTAGTTAGAGCTACTCTTTGTTACCTGGCTGACCAGTCTTCCGTTTCCCCTTCTAAGTGGAGAATTAAACCAAGTGGCGCTCATGAAGCTATTCGCTGCCATGTTGGCCTCCTCGTCCTCCTTGCTCACTGTCCTCTCCTGCCCCGGCCTGCTTATCCTGCCACTTATTCTCTACTCCCCTACTGGCCTCCTCATCTGCCCTGTTTGCTGTCCACCCATACACTGGACTCCTTGTCCTCCCTGCTCGCTGGCCACGCCTTCCCTGACCTTCCAGATCATTCCCCGTTCTTGTCCTGGCCTCCTTGTCTTCCTTGCTTATCCTCTGCTCTGGCTTCCTGCTCCTTGCCCCCCCTGCCCCGCGCTCACCCTTGTCCCGTTCTCCTTGCCTTTGCTGCTCGCTCTTCACCCCTGTGCTGACCTCCTCTTCCTCTCCACTCACCATCCACCCCTGCCTTTGTTTTTCCTGCCTTCAGGGTTTGGTTCTCTGCCCTGCATCCTCAATGCCTGCTCTGGGGACGTCAAGTCCACTTCCTGCATCAACCTGTCAGTCACGGATGCCGGGAGTGGAAGCCAGCGTCCACGGCCTCGGGTCCTGCTTAAAGCCCCCACCTTAGCAGAGATGGAGGAAATGAACACATCTGAGGTCAGAGAATAGGGATCCTTCAAAAGTTCGTGCCGATGGGGCTGGGAAAGGCTTACAGGACAGGGGTCTGTGTGGTCAGCTGGGCAGACATCCTCTGCAGCCAACCAATGGGGTGGCAGATGGCCCCTTCCCTATCTTTTCAGCTCAGAAGTAGCCTTGGATCAGTGGGACAGTGACTTCTGAACACAACAAGGGAAGTTACTTTCTTGTGGCCAGACGAGTAGCCTGAGTAGCCTCAGGCGATGGGAGAAGCTGCAGTGGGGCTCTCTGACCCACTAGGATGGAAGATGACCTCAGGCTGGCATCTCAGAGGGCTCCGTGTTCCTGCAGGATCTGTCTTCTCCAGGATTTTCTGGAAGACCCCAGGGAATGGTTTGATTATTGAGACGCTTGCCATGAAGTGTCCAGAAGACAGGAGATGTGAGCTAGTGACGTGTAGGGAAAGTGCAGGGCCTTAGTGGGGCCGATAACACTCTGGATCCGCTGCCTCAGTCCAAGGATGAGCAAAAGGTGCTGGGGGCAGCGGTCAGGAGGGGGCAGCGGTCAGATGGGGGCTGTACCTGATGTGCTTTCAGGAAGAAGAGTCCCCCTGTGGAGAGGTAACACTGAAGCGGGATCGCTCTTTTTCGGAACATGACCTGGCTCAGCTTCGGAGTGAGATGGTCTCTGGCTTGCAGTCAGTCACTCAGCCCCCAGGAGGGATAGAGCCGCCTCGGGCCAGGGCAGGCAGCATGTACTCTTGGAAACCTAGCACCCAGGACCAGGGTAAGTATCATCTTCAACACCACCCTCTCTTTTCATGCCCATCCCATGGATTTTGTGTTGCAGCCTCAGACTCACATCTCCCTTGAGCAGGCAAGTACCCAAGTGCAGCTTGTGCCTGAGTCTGCCACCACCTAAATTTAGCAGCCATCCTTGCTTTCCATTTGAGAATTTTTTTTAATCGGCTAACCGACCCATATTTATTGCAAACCATTTTCTAAAGAACTTGAATCTTTGTAGGGGTGGAGAGATGGCTTTGGAGTTAAGAGCTGCTTGTGTGGAGAGTGGTTGCCAGCACCCACATGGTGGCTCATAACCATCTCTAATCCAACACCCTCCTCTGGCCTCTGCAGGCACCAGGCACACGAGTGATAAACATACTTATGCTCAGACGTATAGAATAAAAGGAAGTAAATCAGGCCAGGTGTGGGAGGCACCTGGAAGTGGAGTTATAGATGGTTGTGACCCACCATGTAGGTGCTGGGATTTAAACCTGGTTCCTCTGCAAAAACGAGCACCCTGGGAACTAGAGAAATGGCTCAGCGGTTAAGAGCATTACCTGCTCTCCAAAGGTCCTGAGTTCAATTCCTGGCAACCACATGGTGGCTTACAACCATCTGTAATGAGATCTGGTGCCCTCTTCTGGCCTGCAGGCATACACACAGACAGAATATTGTATACATAATAAATAAATAAACAAACAAACAAACATAAATAAATAGGATATTGGTATTTCTGTTTAAAAAAAAACAAAAATGAGTGCTCTTAGACATGGAAACTATTATTTAGCTCTCTGCTTGACTTTTAGCTTGTTCCCCATCCCCACTGGGACACACACGCTGTCCCCACTGTCCACTTGGCACAGCACTCTTGTCAGGTGGTCCCTATGGGCCTGTGTTCTTTCTCCAGCTTTCTGTCCTGGGAGTGACCAGTCCCAGCCTTACCCCAGCTCCGCCTTGCCCAGCAGCTTGAGCTCAGTGGATAAACCAGAGGCTTCTGCACCAGATACCAGGCACCTGTGGCTGGTAGGTGACCAGGTGGTTTGCCCTGGATGCCCTCTTCAGCATCGTCTTCATCCTTTCACGAGTGTGGTGCCCGAGAGAGATGGGGAGCATTCCTCAGGATGTGTCTGGCTTTGTCTTTGTCTGGGGGGGACCAAGGTCCAGTTTCCTGTATCTGGGGAGATTGTTCTTTGCTGCCACTTGCTGGTACACATTGGTACTGCAACCCCAAACCCAGAGACTTGTCTTTCAGTCAATTTCTCCGAAGCCTAAAGTGCTTTGTTCAGTTCCAGTGGGGTCAGGAGAGATGATGAACCCTGAAATGTGGGACTTGAGGGCAATACGGTGTTGCAGGAAGTGTGCTGCTGGCTGAGACATGCTGGGTCCCGTCAGCTTTGAGTTTTGCGTTGTTTGTGTGAAGAACTAATACCACTTGCTGACTTGGAGCCCCGACTTGGGCCTGAATTTCGCTGTGCAGATTTATCAAATGAAGTAACAGGTAAAAGCTGACGGTAGATTACAGGACATCCTACATGTGTGTGCAGGGACACTAACTGTGGCTGACACCGTCCTCTCACTGAGGCTTGGATTAAGACAGGAGCTAAAATGCTTTAAAAAGTGTAAGTTCTATGTAAGAATAAGGCAGCCTACGTAATTTTATTTGTTTATATGAGTATTTTGCCTGCACATATGTCTGTGTACCATGTGCATGCCTGGTGCCTGCCGAGGTCAGGTGTCAGATCCCTTGGAACTGGAGTTCCAGATGACAGTGAGTCCCATCTGTGGGTGCTGGAAACTGAGCCTGAGTCCCTCTGAGAGAGCAGTGATGTTAACTCCTGACCCATTGCTCCAGCCCCTCATTCATTTGGATTGAAAGGTAGTGTCCATATGGTAGAACGAGAGAACAACTTTAAAAAGTTGTTGTTCAACTTACACACACACACACACACACACACACACACACGTCAAATAAATACATGTGAAGGAACTGTTTTTAGCTGGATAGTAGTGATTCCTTTAATCCTAGCAATTGGGAGGCAGAGGCAGAGGATCTCTATGAGTCTGAGGCGAGTCTGGTCTACAGAGTTCCAGGATAGCCGGGACTGTTTCACAGAGAAACCCTGACTCGAAAAAACAAAACACTTGTTCATTTGTGATTTATTTGTCTTATGTGCATGTGTGTTTTGTCTGGATGTGTGCACCACATGCATGCACTGCTTGTGAGATCAGAAGAGGTGAGTTAGAGTCTCTGGGACTGAAGTTACAGACAGCTGTGAGCCACCATGTGGGTGCTGGGAATTGAACCCAGGTCCTCTGGAAGAGCAGTCGGTGCTCTTAACCACTGAGCTCTCTCCCCAGTGTAGTAAGGAGGCCACTAGTTAGTTCCTGACCACTTACCCCCAAAATAATCACACAGAAACTGTATTAATTAAATCATTTCTTGGCCCATTAGCTCTAGCTTATTGGCTAACTCTTGCATATTAATTTAACCCATTTCTATTAATCTGTGTATTGCCACATGGCTGTGGCTTACCAGCTAAAGTTCCAGCGTCTGTCTCTGGCAGAGCTTCTTTCTCACTTTTCCTTCTTTCTCCCAGCATTCAGTTTAGTTTTCCCCACCTACCTCTATTCCCTGAGCAGGCCCAAGACAGTTCCTTTATTAACCAATGATATTCACAGCATGCAGAGGGGAATCCCACATCACTCCAGCCCCATCTTAAGGCTAGAAAATTAAGGACCATTTCTTGCTCAAGGAAGGAAGGGACATGTTTTAAAATTCCACAAATCCCACATTGGCCTTTCAGTTCTGAGAGCTCAAAAAGTACTTTCTGAAAGTTAGGCTATCAAAATCAGAGAACCTGGTAGCCTTTAGCCCTGCCCCATCACTGAGAGGTGGCTGGTAACATCTGCATCTGACACAGGGACTCCTGACTGCAAATAACTCAACAGTCCTGGGGCCTCAGATCGTGTGGGGCATGCAGAAGCTCCTGGTGCTGTCCCAGGACTAAATAGCTCTCCCTGCACAGGGCTCCCAATGCACATCCTAGGAAAGCATCCAGTTTCCTTCCTCGTGGCACCCTGTATGCTGGTCTCCATCCTGCCTCCACAAACAACAGCTAGCATTTTGAGTTCTGTATGCCTGGTACCATATTTAGATTGTATGTTGGGAGCCCGGCAGTGGTGGCGCACGCCTTTAATCCCAGCACTCGGGAGGCAGAGTTCAAGGCCAGCCTGGGCTACAGGAGCTAGTTCCAGGACAGGCTCCAAAGATACAGAGAAACCCTATCTTGAAAAACCACACACACACACACACACACACACACACACACACACACACAGAGAATTGTATGTTGTATTGCCTCAAGGGAGCTGAAGCAACCCCAGTGTACAGAAAAGGTAGACTTAGAAGGTCCACACTAGTAAAGTTAAACCAGGACCGCTCATCACGATGCCAGCTAGGACAGATGGTCTGCTGAGTACAGGAGAGCACGCTTGGGGTCAGGCAGGGCTCCTGGGGACAGCACAGATCAGGGGCAGAGGGGTGTGGAAAGATTCTGTGGAGAAGGTTAGAACAACGGTGTGTGCTTGCAAGCAAGAGATGGGGTTTCCTGGCATGGGACAGTGAGGACAAGGGACAGTCCCTGGGTCATGGGACTAGGGAACCTTGCCGTATTGGTAGGGCCTCCTTGAAGCAGATCCAGCCCTCAGTCGTGAGTGAGCTGATGCCCATACTTTAGTAAGTTACCAGCTTGCTTGGACTAAGACCGGGTAACTGCAGGGTCCCCAGTATGCTGAGCAAGCAGGAGCCTCTCCCTCGCCCCCAGGAGTTCAGCCACCCTGTGGAGAGTTTGGCTCTGACTGTGGAGGAGGTGGTGGATGTTCGCCGGGTGCTGGTGAAGGCCGAGATGGAGAAGTTTCTGCAGGACAAGGAGCTCCTCAGCAGCCTGAAGAGGGGGAAGGTGAGGCTCGGGTGCGCTGGCAGCAGGGTAGGGGTGTTGTGAGCAACAGAGGGTGGGACCAGGGTCTGGGGCTGACTCAGTGGCTGGGTAGAAGCCCTGAGGCAAGCACTCCTGGGGACTGGACTTGGACTCCAGTGGCCTTCCACAGCCAGCTCTAACCTTGTCTCTCCCTGCAGATTTGTTGCTGCTGCCGAACCAAGTTTCCCCTATTTTCTTGGCCACCTACCTGTCTATTCTGCAAGAGGTGAGCCTTGATCAGCAGACAGACTAACAAGGGAAATGTTCCATCCCGCCCAGCCAATTCAATGTTTTCTTCTTCCTTCCTGTCTTCCCCCAATCCCTGAGACTGGGTCTTACTGTACACCCCAGACTTGCAGGGACCGTAGGTTAGTACCGTCATGCCTTGCTTGAGTTAAATTTACTTATTTATATTTGTTTGGTTGGTTTTGTTTTGCAACAGTGTCTTTCTATGTAGCCTGGCTGGCCTGAAACTCACTGTGTAGACCAGGGGAGGAACCCATAGAGATCTGGCCTCACACTCAGAGATCTGCCTGCCTCTGCCTCCCGAGATCTGGGATTAAAGGTGTCACCACCGCTTGGTTTGGGTTGAATTTTTTTTGTTTTTGGAGACAGGATTTCCTCTCTCTCTCCTTTTTAAAAAATATTTATTTATTATATATACAATATTCTGTCTGTGTGTATGCCTGCAGGCCAGAAGAGAGCACCAGACCCCATTACAGATGGTTGTGAGCCGCCATGTGGTTGCTGGGAATTGAACTCAAGACCTTTGGAAGAGTAGGCAATGCTCTTAACCTCTGAGCCATCTCTCCAGGCCTGAGACAGGATTTCTCTGTGTATCTCCTGCTGTCCTAGAACTTATTCTATAGACCAGGCTGACCTCAAACTCACTGAGATCCACCTGCCTCTGCCTCCTGAGTGCTGGGATTAAAGGTGTGTGTCACCACCATCTGGCTTTTTTTTTTTACAAGAAGGATTTTGGTTTTGTTTTGTTTTTTTAACAAGACAGGACCTCACTATATAGCTCAGGCTAGCCTCAAAGTCAATCCTCCTGCCTCAGTGCAGTGTCACCACACCTCACAGGTATTTACTTCTGAAATCGGATATGGAAGCCGGGTGGTGGTGGTGGTGCACGCCTTTAATCCCAGCACTCAGGTGGCAGAGGCAGGCGGATCTCTGTGAGATCGAGACCAGCCTGGTCTATAAGAGCTAGTTCCAGGACAGGCTCTAAAGCTGCAGAGAAACCCTGTCTCAAAAACCAAAAAATTAAAAAAAATTAAAAAAAGTTTGAAATCAGATATGGGAATTCTAAAATGCTAATTGCTTTATAAAACTGAACATCTTACTTGGAGCCTTTCTACTTAGATGGTGCTTCTATGGTGAAAAGCACCAGAAACACTCCATTCCAGATATTCCTGAGAGAGATAAGAGGCAGAGGTAAATGAATATGATCCCAGGAAGATGAAAGATTCTGGGGTAAATGAAAGTAAAGTACTGAGTGACCAGGGATCTGGCCGGTCAGCTGATGGCTGGCTCAGATACGTGCTGCAGACATGGAAGCCAGGAGGAGGGTGTTTTCCCTTCCTAGGCTTCCTTACACTGATATTGCTTTCTCTCTATTCCTTCCAGAGCTGTGTGCACTTCCTGCAGTGTAAAGGTGAGGATTTCGGGGAACTTTCCAGGTCTTGGTGAAGTGGGGTGGGGGTACTGCTGTTTCCAGTTGATGTGTTGGACAGGCGCCCTCTTAGGAGGCACTTCATCCATTGCCTTCTTCTAAGAAGCTGTTCTTACACTTCCCAAGACTGATTAGTGTATTTGCTTGTTTTGAGTGTAAAGTCTAGGCTGACGTTAAAATTCTCTATGTAACTGAGGATGACTTTGAACGCCAGATCCTCTTGTCTCTGCCTCCCAAGTGCTGGGATTACAGGCAGGAACCACACATATGATCTAAAACTGTACACTTTGTTTTGTTTTTTGGTTGGTTGGCTTGTTTTTGGTGTTTCTTTTTTAATGTTTATCTATTTACTATAAATACAGTATTCTCCCTGTATGTATGCTTACATGCCAGAAGAAGGCACCAGATCTCATAGATGATTGTGAGCTACCATGTGGTTGCTGGGAATTGAACTCAGGACCTCTGGAAGAGCAGCCAGTGCTCTTAATCTCCAGCCCTTTGGTGTTTCTTTCAGGTGGGGTCTCACTATGTAACCCTGGCTGACCTGGAACTCACTATGCCTGGCCAGGACTACAGTTTCTTAAAACACTCATAGGTAGTATTTGATATTTTTGAGACAAGGTCTGGCTGTGTACAGCATTGGCTGTCCTGGAACTGGCTATGTAGAGAAAACTTACTTTGAACTCAGAAACATGCCTGCCTCTGCCTCCTGAGTACTAGGACTAGAATTGTATGTGTGCACCACCATGCCTGGTCCTCATAAGCAGTCTTAAATTTTGTTCTTAAAGTGCTAGAGAGATGGGTTAGAGGTTAAGAGCACTTGCTGCTGTTGCAGAGGACCTGGGTTTGGTTCCCAGAACTTATATTGTTGACAGAGGTTTCTGTCCTGCCTGGTCCCACAGCTGTTCAGCCGCAAAGAAACACACAGAGGTCTACATTAATAAACTGGTTGACCTATTAGCTCAGGCTTCTTATTAACTCTTACATCTTAAATTAACCCATAATTCTTGTCGGTGTTAGTCACATGGCTTGGTACCGTTTATCAGTGAGGCATTCTTATCTTCCTTCCTCTGCATCTGGATGACGACTGCAGACTGACCTTTCCTCTTCCCAGAATTCTTCTGTTCTAGTCACCCTGCCTACACTTCCTGCCTGGCTACTGGCCAATCAACATTTTATTAAACCAATACAAGTGACAAATCTTTACAGGGTGAAGACCATTGTCCCATAGCATTACATCACAGCTAACAAATTCGTGACTCCAGTTCCAGAAGATCCAACGCCCTCCTCTGTCTTCCAAGGGCAGTGCATGCACAGAGTGCACAGATATGAATTCAGGCAAAACACCCATACACACAAAGTAAAAATAAATGAGTAGCAAGTTTTAACTGTTAAGTATTCCATGTGAGTAGCCTGGAGACACACAGCTTTTCTCTCTCCTTCTACAAAATCCCCCTTTTGACATGAGGGAGTTTTCAGCAAGACCAGGTTGCATTTGGATGCATGCTTCCACTCAGAGGTAAAGGACAGAACCACCTGGAAGAGTGTGACCATGCCTCAGCTCAGAAAGAGGAACCTACTTTTCCCAAATTCTCTATCATCTGCCCCTGGACCACAGGAACACTCCATTCTTGTCCCTGTGAAATACTGGTTATGTGCAAACTTAAAATCACACTCTTTGTGCTGTAAAACAGTTCCCAAACCCTACCAAGTTACAGTTTGGATGAGCAGGAAATGTAGTTGGGATGTGACAAGAGAGGAGCCTATGCTGTAGGGGGCGCCACTTCCGTCCTTCCGGCCCCCGGGGGTGAGGAGGCTAAAGGGTGCCTGGATGGTTGCTCAGGACCTTCTCCACACCCTTCCTTGTGTTGCAGATGAAGATGCCTTCCAAGAAGTGTGCACACATCCCTGTCTACACACTCGGTTTTGAGAGTCTGCAGAAGGTGCCAACTACCAAAGCCACACCAACACTGAGGAGAGATGCCTTCCAGTATGTTCTTTTGCACTGTCGCTGGTATCCTGTGGTCCTGAAGAATTGAACGTAACTGGGAAACTAGGGCAGGTGTCAATGGCACTGTGAGGATTTCCCCAAGGAACAAGTCATTTGGCAGGGCTCTAGAGGCCGGGTTGTAGGGAATTGGGTTTGGGTGGTCTGGGCTTAGGACTTCAATGCCCATCCAGGAAGAACCTTTGCAGGGATGCACACTGCCAGCTGCGCTCAGTAAGACTCCTATAAATGAGGCATGAGGAAGGAGAGAAGAGGTAGCAGGGAGCGTGGAGGGGTAACTGTGGACATAAAAAGCAAGATTTGGGATTCTGAAGTGGCAGGACATGGCCTCTGGAGGACCCCGGCTGTAATAGAGTTCTCTCTTCTCATCGTTCTCTCCTGGCATCTTTCCATCCTAGATCCCTGCAGGGACCAAAATGGCGGAGCGTAGAGGAGGAGTTCCCCCACATCTATGCCCATGGCTGTGTCCTAAAGGATGTCTGCAGTGACTGCACCAGCTTCGTGGCTGATGTAGTATGCTCCAGCCGCAAGAGTGTGGATGTCCTCAATGCCACTCCGCGACGCAGCCGCCAGACCCAGTCCCTCTATATCCCCAATACCAGGACTCTCAACTTCCAGTGACTGTTGTGATGGCCACCCTGCTCCCCATCCTGGAACACAGCTGCCATCAACCCCCTTGCGCATGTACATATATACATATATAGATACATTTATAATATATATACGGCCTATATATTTATATTTATATATATTGTCTCTTTGCCCTAAAGTTCATTTAGGGCCCAGCTTACTCCAGGTCCTTCCTTCTTTCCTCTCAGGAATCCTTGGAAAGGCTAGGAGGGACTGGGGACTAGAGAAAGGGCAGCTTTCCTGCTCCATGCCTTGGTTCTCTTGTAGTGAGCATATGGCAACCTCTCTTCCCTGGGTGGACAGGGCACCCTGGTTCTCAGGTGAACCTGAATGCCAGGTCTACCTATCCTTTAGGGTGCTCAAGCAGCAGAGGCACCTGGAAGGCCTCTGAGTCTGTGGGAATGTGCTGTGAGCCACTTGCTCTTGGTCCCTTTCTGGCACTGTGTAGCTTTTCTTGGGGAGTTATGAACAAACATCTATTCCCCCTGCATAGGTTACCAACAGACCGAAGAAATGATTCCACTCAAGTCTAGCTTGATGAACCGATGAGTCTTCTGAGATTACAGTAACATGGTGAGGGGTCCCTTACAGGAACATAAGTGACTCTCAGGTAGCTGCATCACCCCCAAGCCCTACCCCAGCACAGGTGACAGCTCATGAAAGGTGCTTCAATATGTCACACCCCCAACCAATTTTCTACTTCCTGTACTGAGACCATGGTGTAGCTGTGGTGGTGGTGGGGTTGGCCTGGTGACCTGCTTCCTACCAGGTTAATAACCCTATAACCATCGCCAAAGACTGTCATACCCGCATAATGTGTTATCTACTTCACTGCCAGGGTTGCAGGCCAATGTGCTCTGCAGGTTACCACAGCTGCATGGTGCTGATGGTTATGTTCATTAAGCCCAGGGGAAATGCCTACACAGGACCCAGGAAGGGCTGTGCTAAGCACCTTGCCTGCTTACATGCACCCAAGAGGTGGATTTTGTCATCACCACACCTGACAGATGAGGACACAGAGGTTCAGTAAGGTAAAGGGATTTGACTGCTTATCTCAGAAGATGCCAGAATTCCAACGGAAGCCTGTTAACTGAACCTTCCTGACTGCCCCCAGGCTCTGACACCCTGCTTAGGGCTAGAAGAGGCACCAAAGGCCCATGACTGTGACAGATGGCTCTGTGGGTGTTCTCTCTGAAATTAGAACACCCAATAAAAGCAGCTCGCTCCCAGCACTTGTTCGATATTGTCTTCTAGATTTTAAAATACATATTTATGTTATGCAGTGTTTTTTGGCATGAATTTATGTGCACTACATTCATGCAGGAGCTATCAAAGTGGAGCTGCAGGCAGTTGGGAATAGCCATGTGGGTGCTCGGAACTGAACTCAGGTCCTCTGCCTGTATGGCAAACACTCTTAACCACTGGGCTGTCTCTCCAGCCCTTTGTTTTGTTTTAAGAGAACAGGCAGAGAGGGTCAGGAATTACTACTGGCACTCAACAACCAATAAAAACACCCACGTTTAAGCAAGTATGGAAGCTCATACTTGTTATCCCAGCACTTGGGAATTAGTCAGGAGGAGCATTAATTTGAGGCTCACCTGGGCTGCATAGCAAGCTCCGGAGAAGTCTGAGCTATATAGTGAACCCTCAAACAAGAAAACCCTCATGTTTATGTAGTGCTGTCCCAGACAGCTACTCCCAGGAACTAAGTACACCTGCTAATATACAGACTCGAAAGTAGCCACACATCCAGCTCATACTCCCAAACACAGTCCCCCCACCCCAGGTTCTGATCTCCACATAACACAAATGAAAGCAACAAAAGCCCATCCTGGGAAACAGCTAGGCTGAGCTGAGGGGTAATGCACACAAGTTGTACCGTTCCCTACACCTGCTTCCTGAGGCTGCTTAGGCAGGAAAGAAGCGTGTGCTTGTCTTACTGCCACTGGAGTTGCTGGTCTCTTCCAGAACAGTAGGCTGTGCATCAGCCCACTGAACCAGCCTCAGCCTCATCTAGGTCAGATGTGGCTCAGAGCCGAGATTTCCTGAAGGACCAGATCTGCAGCAGTTCAGGGAGTCACAGTCAGAGTTAGTGGTTCAGGGAAGACCGACTCCCAGATTGGGCCTGATGCATCCTTCAGTGTCGACAACCTCTCCCAGAAGAAGCGGTTCCAGACTGAGGGTTCTGGGTAAGTTGGTCACACCACTTGACCATAGATGACACAGAAACTAGCCTGGTGCTGAACACTCAAAATAGACGTGAAGATGGTGTGCTGAGCCTGATGTGGAGGAGGCTGGGTCTTTTCACTGTGGCTAGAAGCAGGGAAGGGGATGTGGGGTGACACCTGGAGACAACAGCTACGGGACATCAACTTTGAAGTACCTTAAGATTCTTGCATAGTGTTGATAGAGCCACTAAGCCAGTCATTGGACTCAGCATTCAACCTAGGGAGAAACCAAGATTCCCGGGGGAAGGCAGGCTGGACAGTGGGGTCACAGCAGAGCTGGAAATAAGGGATGCTGCCCTGCCCACCTGTCCTTGCAAATAGCCTACCTTGTTGGGATTTGGGGAGTCACATGAAGGGAAACCCAGGTTCTCTCTGGGGTACTTACTCATTAAGTCAGTTTCTTCACCTGTAAAAGGATATCTATCTCCCAAAATAAGAATCTCGAACAGTGACCGGCTTGGCACAACAGTGAAGGCTGTCCCTACACAAACAAGTGCCCTCTCCTCTGCTCCCAAGGTGGGAAAGGGTCCGACCCAACACCAGTTTATTTTACATTTGTACTTCGGAGGTCCTCAATCCTGGCTTGTCTAGGGAATTTTTTTTTTCAAAAGTATAAAAAACTGGGCCTAAACATAGCACAGTTTTGTAATCCCGGACCTTCAGAGGCAGAGAATCCCTGCGAGTTCAAGGGGCAGCGTGGTCCACATAGCAAGCTCCAGGTCAGTCGGGGATACACAGCCAAGATCTCGGGTGTTTTGTTTGCTTTCTTTTGTTTTTCAGAGACAGGGTTTCTCTGTGTAACCCTGGCCGTCCTGGAACTCTGTAGACCAGGCTGGCCTCGAACTCAGAGATTCGCCTGCCTCTGCCGCCTGAGTGCTGGGATTAAAGGTGTGTGCCACCACTGCCCGGATCTGGGGTTTGTTTTATTTTAAAGAAGGAAAGAAAGAAAACAGAGCCAGATCTGTGCAGAAGGTCCCTATATCCTTATTGTGAAAACCTTCCTGAATTAGAATTCACGCTACTCTTCACCCAATACCACCAGAACACAAGCATCCACTGTCGCGTTCGCGGCAATGAAAAGCAACTCCTAGTGCCTAACTCGTTTCCGTGCATCTCGGAGGAGCTATGCAGGAATCTGTCTTGACGATGTCCCCCGGCCTAGACGGTTTATCAAGGCGAAAACCGTCCCTCTGTAGTCTAGTAGCCGTGTGGAGGTGGGGACCATCGGACAGGTCGCAAGGGTAGGCTACGCAGACAGGGGCTCCACGGTCCCATCCGAACAATCTCTTCGTACCCGGACCGCAGCCGTGTGCATACCTGCTCCCATCCCTCCTCACCTAGCCCCACCTAACCAGCCCCACCCCCACCCCCACGCGCCAGCCCTGGGAACCACGTCAGTGGCGTGCCGTGCGGCGTTCTGAGCCTGCGCGTTCCCGTCCGCGTCACAGCCTGCTATCTGCAACCCGTACACCTTGAAAGCCGAAGAAATACTGCAGTACTGTCGGCGCCGGGCCGCCGCCAGGGCCCAACTCTCGCGAGAACTCTCCGGGCCACCCTCGCATCTTCTCGGGCTGCACGAGTGATTGGGAGGAAGTTCCGGAGAGCCGCTGCGCGCAAACGCGACACGCCAACCTTGCGCCAGCGCGCCGCAAGTGCGCAGGCGCCGCCGCTCGGCTGCTCTTCCTCGTCCCTCTGCCTACATCAGGCTGTCGGGTCCTATGTCGCGCCGGGCCCTCCGGAGGCTGAGGGGGGAACAGCGCGGCCAGGAACCCCTAGGGCCCGACGCCTTGCAGTTTGTCCTCCCGGATGACGATGACGCGGAGGAAGAGGGACCAAAACAAGGATCGGGTGGCCGGCGCCCCGGGGGCGCCGGGAAGGAAGGAGTCCGTGTCAACAACCGGTTCGAGCTGGTAAGGAGCTGGGCAGCCAGAGGGGACGGGGTGGGGGGCATGACGTCATACAAAGGGGGCCTAAAGTTGAGTCTAGACTGCAAGCGAGTGGGCGGAGTGAAGGGACTGCGCTGCATCGGGGGAGGCGGGTCTTCGGGAGGGTGGGTGGGGTGATGAGGCAGTGCTGCAGAGCAAGTGGGGTGGTGGCGAGGGGCGGGGCTCCCCAGCCGAGATCTAGTGGAAGATGGGAGAAAATGCTGAGCGAAGGGGCTCCTAAAGGTAGCGGGAGGCGGGATGCTGTCGAGGGGTTGAGTGACAGGACTTCGCTGCAGGATAGGGCGTGTCTCCGGCCAGTGTCTAGAGGCTTGGTGTGACCTAGGGGCAGGACTGGGCCGTGACGTCAGGACGGGTGGGGCATGACCTCTGAGACGGCTAAGGGGAGGGCCCGCAGGGTTGGTGAGTGGAAGGTGGGGTTCAGTCGGGTCTAGGCTTCAGTGAAAGGGTAGGGTTGTGCTGTCTGGGGGCAGTGCTGTAGAGCGGTGGGCATGGCTTCCTGTCAGCCACTTGAGGGGCCACAGCACTTCTGTCTGTCCCAGCATTTGTACCTAACTCATCCTTTGCAGCAGGTGTCTGACGCAGTGAATGTGTAGCAGTCGAGTCCCATAATGTTCTTCCTTGAGACTGTCTGACCTGTGTCTGCAGTTTCCACATGTGCATGAATTATGGTTCTGGCTTCATGTGTGGGCAGATAATATGTCTGTCTCAGTCGTTTAGTGTCTCCAGTGTGCACATATGGTAAGGCTTCGGTGGCCATTTTTGAGTGAGTGAAAACTTGTCCGGAAGTCCTTTGTAATAACCTTGCAGTGGGTTGTCCCCTGCTTTTTATCGATTGGCAGGTTTAAAAGTCCATATACAAACACATTGAGGAGCGTGGGAAATGTCATAGACATTTTAGGAGTTTGATTCAGAGATCGTTTGCCTCTCCAGGAAGGAAGGAGAGGGATTGATGTACAGTCTGTGGTGGTAGTGGGACTGAAGCCTTCCCTTGGTTCTGTCAGAACTCTTCCTCCTCTGATTTTTAGCCTGAAAGTAGCTCCGGTTCCTTCTGTTTCTTGTCCTTGGTGCACAGTCATATAGGCAAAACACCCATACACCCATCAAAATAAACATCTTTTAAAAGATACACACTAAAGTATTAGGAGTGCCATCTTCAAAGAAGCAGAAGCACGGTGGCCTTATAAATAAAAAATAAATAAAAATTAGGGCTGGAGAGATGGCTCAGTGGTTAAGAGCATTGACTGCTCTTCCAGAGGTCCTGAGTTCAATTCCCACCAACCATATGGTGGCTCACAACCACCGGTAATAAGATCTGGTGCCAACTTCTGTCTGCAGGGACACATGCAGACAGACCATTGTATGCATAATAAATAATAAAAAATAAAGGGAAATACAAATCACCCTTATGTGCCGATGGCCCAGTTCCCAGTTACATTTATTCAGTCTGCATGTCTTTAATGTTATCTCGCTCCCTTCTCTTCATGAGGTGATTTTTAATCAGATCTTGGACATCACATTGTTCTCCTTTAAGTGAGTCTTCCTGGGCATCCAGATTCCTCCCTTAGCAGCAATTGGTGTTAGCTCTCTGACCTTGGGTATCTGAGACCATTGGCCCTGAAGATTTTACAGCTCTCTGGAACTCTTCCTCCTGTGATCAAGGCTTGCATTTTTTCTTCCCTTGCTTTTTCCAACTTTCTACCTTTGGCCTCTCTGCGTCTGCCTCCCTTTGTTCCGGCCCTGCCGCTCTCTCGAACTGTTCACCTGCCTCTTTTTTAGATGGCAAGCAGCTGGCTGCCTTGCCACTTTTGGAGCCCAGGCTGGTCACTGCTCAGCTGCTACTTTCTCTGTATTACTGGCTTAGCTCACATTACTGAAGTAGGCAAGGAAAGGGGCCGGAGAAATAACTCTGGTTTAGAGCCCTTGTTGCTTTTTCAGAGGACTTGAGTTTGGGCTCAGGGGATCCACCTACAAAGCAACCAAGGCTGTGATAGTAAGAACCGAATACAAGCTGAAGCACTATATCTGACGCTGCACCTTTAGGAGCCTGAACAACCAGCTGTGATCACAGTGCTATCTAGTTTTTTTTTTCAAATCCTCTGTAATATTCAAAGGAATATTGATAGATATTGAATATGGATAGTCGGCCTTGCTGCTTGGTGGACAGTTCTGTTCCTCAAGGCCACTGGAGAAGAATTCAACAGTTGCCAATTAAAGAATCAAGGTGCTCCATCATCCTCCAAAGTCTTTGTGTAGTTATAGGAAAACTAACATCAGAATTTGAAGATGTTATTAACATTCATACTGATTCTAACCAATTTTAACATTGTCTAACATGTATATAGTGCCTGGGGCGGAGAGCGGCCCCTTTGTCTTCAGCTCCGGGTGCACAGGAGACTTCATTACTGCTGTTCTCTACTCTTGTGAATACACAGCTGATAGCTCTCCTTCCCACGCTGTCAGGAGCCAGGCTCGTGTAGAACAATCCTCCCCAACCTCATCTTTTTCTAATCTTGCTCACTGTGTTCCAGCCACCCGGACCTCGCTGTGCCCCCTGTCCCCGGCTGCAGTCTTCTTTGTTGATATGCTCACATAAGACTTACTCTCGCCTCTCGTGGGCTTGCTTAGGTGTTATCCTTGTGGTTGTGTCTCCCCTTTCCACCTGGCTACAATTACAACCATCCTCAATCACATTCCTTTCATTCTGTCTTTTGATTCCCCCCCCCCCCGCACATACCCCAAGCACACTATACTATTCTTTCTGTGCGTATGCCGATTGTCTTCCACTGCTGGAGTAGAAGTTTCTTGGATACATAGATTCTGTTGCTCACTGATGTACCCCCGCTGCTCAGGATAGTGTCTGGCACCCAGCATGCATACCAGTCTGTGATGATTTTAATAAGACATGCTTGCAAGGCTGTGGAGTCAGATGCCAGGATGCTCTTGCTGACTCGTAGGACTGCCATGAATACTGCATAAACTCATGGGTGCAGTGTGTAGCAGATGCTGGGCATGGGTCAGCACTCAACAGTGCAGAAATGAAGGAACAGAAGCACTCTAGAAGCATCACGGTGAGTGGTTGACTCGGGGGTTGATGATGTCTTCTCTGGAGAAGGAAGCAGGGTAAAGATGGCCTGGGCCACTCCTGACTTTACATTAGAAACCATCTTTATTATTTCAGTCAGAAGACAGGGTTTCTCTGTGTAACAGCCCTAACTGTCCTGGAACTAGCTCTGTAGACCACGCTGGACTCAAACTCACATTTGCCTGACTCTGCCTCCTGAGTGCTGGCATTAAAGGCGTGTGCCACTACTGCCAGGCTCAATCAGAAGAATTTTTAAAAATCAACTTATTACTGAACATGGTAGCACATACCTTGAATCTCAGCACTGAGGAGGATTTCTGTGTTAGAGGGCAGTTTGACTGTATATCAAGTTCCAGGCCAGCCAGGGTCCTTAGTGAGACCCTGTTTCGGGGAGAGAGAGAGAGGAAGAGAGAGAGGGAGGGAGGGAGGGAGGGGGAGAGGGAGAGGGGAAATTCAAGTTATATAATAAAATATATCTACTTGTAGTATTTAGTATGTATTTGACATTTCCAACTATGTGAATTGTTCATGCTTTAGACATCTGGTATGTGCCCACTTCTCCTGGCCCCTTGCTCAGAGCATACTTTTAACAGTTACTCAGTTTTGAGTATTCATGGTTTGGTCTTTCTTATTGCTGAGTACTAGTATGTTCTGGGTTTTGTGTTTGGTTTGTTTTTTTGTGTGTGTGTGATAGGGATTGAACCTAGGGTCTTGTGCATGCTAAATCTGCCTGCCTATTCCTCCTAAGTGCTGGGGCTGGGATTAAAGGAGTACACCACACCACACGGCTTTTTTTTTTTCTTTCTTTTTTTTTTTTTTTTTTTTTTTGAGATATGCTTTCAGCTGGGCCATAGTGGCCCATGCTTTTAATCCCAGCACTAGGAAGACAAAGGCTGTCAGATCTCTGAGTTTGAGGCCGGCCTGGTCTACAGAGTGAGATCCAGGACAGTCAAGGCTACACAGAGAAACCCTGTCTTGGGGTGGGGGCAAGTGCAGGGATGTGGTCTTCTGGGCAGGTGGCACATGCAGAAGCAGGCAGATCTCTGTGAGTTGAGGCTAGACTGGTCCACAGAGTGACTCCTAAGATAGCCAAGGTCACATGTAGAGATTCTGTCTCAAAAAAACAAAACCAAAACTCTGTGTGTGTGTGTGTGTGTGTGTGTGTGTGTACACTCTCTATATTATAATGTATACATACAGAAGGTGTAAATGTTATGTTTATATTTGTAATATGTAGAGGCTATAATATATACTATATGTATAGATATATTATTTCTATATTTGTATTATATATTTTATAATATTATATATAATACAAACTTATATATTAAATGCAAATGTACTTATGTTAAGTATGTTTATATAGAGAAATCACGTTATACCTATACATGTGAATATATTATAAAATAGATATAAATAACATTATAATCTATATGTATGGTCTCTATATAGTATATATTATATATATTTGTATATATTGTGTGGGAGCCTGAGAGATGGCTCAGCTGTTAGGAGCACTGGCTGCTCTTCTAGAAGTCCTGAGTTCAATTCCCAGCAACCACATGGTGGCTCACAACCATCTATAGTGGGATCTGATGCTCTCTTCTGGCATAAAGTTGTACATGCATATAGAGTTCTCATGTACATAAAATAAACCTTTTTTTTAAAAGTTGTATATACTGTGTGTGTGTGTATATACACATGCATATAGACTCGAAAGAAAAAGGACAACAAACAAAATTAACTTAAAAAATTGACTCAGGCCGGGTGGTGGTGGCGCACGCCTTTAATCCCAGCACTCGGGAGGCAGAGGCAGGCGGATCTCTGAGTTCGAAGCCAGCCTGGTCTACAAGAGCTAGATCCAGGACAGGCTCTAGAAACTACAGGGAAACACTGTCTCGAAAAACCAAAAAAAAAAAATTGACTCAGTTGGGTGTGGTGGTACATGAAGACTAACTGAGGAAGATTGGTATGAGTTCAAGGCCAGCCTTGGCTTCTTAGTGAGACTCTGCCTTTTTTTTTTTTTTTTTAAAAGTTGGAACCAGGTATGGTGCTGCATGCCTTTAAAGATTGATCTCTGAGTTTGAGACCAGCCTGGTCTACAGAGCGAGTTCCAAGACACAGAGCTAGCTACCCAGAGAAACCCTGTCTGAAAAAAATTTAGCTTTTTTGGTGCACATTATAGTAATTTTATTATATTGGAACAATATGTAAGTAATATGTAAATCTTTCACCAACTGCATATAAACCTGAATGAGCATGACTTTTCCTTTACAGCTACAGAGTATGAGGGGAAAATTCACGTGACTCTCTTTTTGACACTGGTTCCTACTGTGGGGCTCTCAAGGCCACCTTCCAGGGTTAGTAAATAGTGAGAAATAAGAATTTTGTTCTGTGACTTACCTCAGGGAACATGTACAGAGTGTGCAAGGGCAGAGCATGGACAGAGGGAAGTACCAGAGGCCGTACTTACTCTGTTGACGCAGGTGGGCCTCCAATATTTGGGATGTCCGTGACCGTGTGCATAAAGCATTCCCAGCCGGGGAAAGTGACCTGAGTTTCCATGTTCAGGTTCTTTGTCTCTTTTTGGCATCAGGGGTTGCAAGATGAGCTGGTTATGCAGTATGCTGGTGGAGTTCCCTTGAATGGGGCTTTACTGTGTAGTTCACTTAGCTGACCTGGCTCTGCAGTGGCTCTGGAGGATGAGGTAGTGACTTTGGTTACCCACATTAGATCATGTTGCCACCACCTGACTTGGTCCTCTGATTAGTGTGCATTGAATCCCCAATGAAGAAGACATGACTGTGGAGAATGACCAGAGGCTTGCTTAGATGTTAACTGCCCAGAAACCAGGACAAAGGCTAGGCCTTTGTTTGGATGGGATTCACTTTATTATTTTGTATCTATAAAGTGGAACTAAACTTTCTCCTCCACCTCCCACCCAGACAGGGTTTCTTCTTGTAACAGTCATGGCTGTCCTGGAACTCGCTCTGTAGACCAGGCTGACCTTGAGCTCACAGAGATCCACCTGCCTCTGCCTCCCAAATGCTGGGATTAAAGATGTGCATTACCACTGCCCGGTGAAACTAAATTCTTACTGTCACAGTGCATTCAACAGCCTGAGGGTAATGATAGGCGTGTTCATTTTTTAGGGTTATTTTTATGTGTATGTGTGTGTTGCCTGCATGTATGCATGTGTATCACATGTGTGCCTGGTGTGCACGGAGGCTGGAATTCTGCCTTGGATCCCCTGGACTGGAGCATGGAAGATTGTAAGCAGACTTGTAGGTGCTGGGACTCAAACCTAGGTCTTCTGGAAGAGCAGCCAGTGCTCTCAGCTGCTAAACTCGTCCTCTAGCGCATTCTCGTTGTTTGTCCTCCGCCCTCGTGAGGAATCATTAGCAAGGTTTGCATGGTGAATATTTCTGTGAGGAAAGAATATGTTAGCGTTCTATTTGTGAACAATCAAAGGGAAATATCTGTGATGTTTCCAGACGTCTCCTCAGTTCTGCCTGTACATAGATAGCTGCTATTCCTGATTTTCAGGTACATAATCACTCTCTGGAATGAAGAGTTCTGCTGGCTTCCTTCTACCATTTCAGAAAGTAGCTTCTCTTTTAGCAGCCTATCACAGGCATTGTGGTACCTTGTCTGGCAAGTCTAAAAGACTTAAAAATAGTTTATTGAGGCTGGAGATGGCTCAGTGGTCAAGAGCACTGGTTGCTCTTCCAGAGAAGCCAGGTTTGAACCATATTGGTGACTCATAACTGTCTAGTTCCAGGGGATATGATATCCTCCTCTCGCTTCCATGGGCACCAGAAATACATGTGGTACATATACATACATGTAGGCAAAATACTCATAAACATTTTTTTAAATATTTATTTATTTAGTATACAATATATGCCTTCAGGCCAGAAGAGGGCACCCGACCTCATTACAGATGGTTGTGAGCCACCATGTGGTTGCTGGGAATTGAACTCAGGACCTTTGGAATAGCAGACAATGCTCTTAACCACTGAGCCATCTCTCCAGCCCTCATAAACCTTTTTTTTTTAAAAAAAGAAAAGAAAAAATTTGAAGTTGCCTTTGGGAGGTACTCAGTAAATGGGGTCCTGTGGTCTGGGACTCTGAATGTCGTGCCTAAAGATGATGGTGCTCTGCACCATTCAACCATTCATATCGCTTGGGTGCGCTTCAGAAGCTCTGGAATGTGCTGTGCTGCACGGACCAGATACTCCTTACTTTTCACTACCTTATCCTGACCCCTTCAGAGTCTTCTCCATTTTCAAGTGTGTCCGCGTATACTGGACTGTGATGCTCAGCTGCTTTCATGTCCTTCTTGTCTTTTTTTTTTTTTTTCTAGATAAACATCGAAGATCTTGAGGATGACCTTGTGGTAAATGGGGAGAGGTCTGACTGTGCCCTGCCAGACTCTGTGTCATCAGGGAACAAAGGAAGGGCTCAGCGTGGAAACCCAGAGGCGAAGCAAGATGAGGACGAGGCCAAGGCAGGGTTCCCAGAACAGGTATAGGCGGTCATATGGTGATGGGGTGACTGAGGCACGTCAGGGGGAGCCCCAAGGTGCTAGCAGCTTATTACCCTGTCCCACCAGTTTCTTGAATTCTTCTAAGTTTGAGCTCATCAATTGTCTGGTTGCCCTGAGGAACCTAGATGAGGTTTCTTTGGAAATCTGAAGGCCATTATTAGCCTCAAGGGTACCATGTAGAGTGTCTACCTGCCTCTTTCAAGAGTGTCTGTGTTTGATCTGAAAATGTCATCTGGTGAAGCCTGAGTTCTCACAGAAGGACTTGGCTACCGTAGGTATTGCAAGAGAGTGGAGGTAGGCCCACCGTGAGGAACCCTGGCCCAGTGATACCCCATTCAGGGCAGGCGGAGCACAGCAGGAAATGGTTGGCAAAATGAAGAGAGAAAGACAGTTGCCAGGTGACTGGATGGTCCTGTGAGCTAAGTCTACTGTAGGTACGGGAAGTCCTGAAGCACATCAGGGCAGGGTATGAGAGGCCACGCCCACCTTGTCACTGGGGAGGGCCATGGGAGTTGTTTCTTACTGCAGAAATGCAAGTGAATTGGAAGGACTTGAGGATGTGGGAAAAAGAAGGACTATCACACTGGGAATCGAACTTGTTCTTTACATTTTAATTTTACTTATTTATTTATTGGTTTTTCGAGACAGGGTTTTGCTGTAGTTTTAGAGCCTGTCCTGGAACTTACTTTGTAAACCAGGCTGGCCTCAAACTCACAGAGATCCACCTGCCTCTCCCTCCTGAGTGCTGGGATTAAAGGCGTGTGCCACCACCGCCCAGCATTTTATTTTATTTTATTTTATTTTAATTCAGAGTCTCACTATATAACCCTGGCTAGCCTAGAACTCTCTGTGTAGACCAGCCTGGCTTCAAACTTAGAGATCCACCTGTATCTGCCTTCTGAGTGCTGGGATTAAAGGCGTGCGCCACCATACCTGGCTGTTGCGTAGTTCTTAATGTTTCCGATTTTATTTCTTTCCATTGATTAAAATATCTCCTTCCATTAGTCTAATGCAAGTGGCAAACTCCGAAAGAAGAAAAAGAAGCAGAAAAATAAGAAAAGCTGCACAGGAGAATCCTCGGTATGTTGTCAAACTGGCTGGTCCCTCTGCCTGAGCCTCACTGTGCCTGATGGGCCCTCAGGCTGGTTCTGAAGAAAGTTTTGTTTTATTGAACATTTTGATTGCTTCCCACCGAAGTGTGGCTGAGAGGTCAGGAGAACGAAAGGGAACATCACTTACAGATCTTGCTCTGGCTTGTGCCCTTTGCTTCCTGGTTGTCAGACCTCACTCTTGGGTTCTGTGTTTTGAGGTGAGCGTTCCTTCTAGCTGTCTTCCCTGCTCAACTTACTTTTGTCTTATCCTAATGGCTTAAGTTGGTAGTGAGTGTAGAGGCCACTGGATCTGTCATCAGACAGTACAGTCCTGCTGCCTCATGCCCAGTGTCTTACTGTAGTTCTGAAAAAAAAGTCGTAGCTTTGTTACTGTCCAGCGAAGGGTCATGACTCAGCTTACCCAGGGAGGTAAGCTCTTCTGGAGGACAGAATGTGGTGCTTTAGCCTGTGATTTCCAGGGCCCTCTGAGTCTGTGATTCCAGCTCTTCTGGCTTTCTCTAGTGAAACATGTCTCCTTTCTGAACGTCTGTGCAGCGTATGATCATGTCTTTTAGGAGGTAAATCAACATAATCATTCTTTTTCAAAATAAATCATTTTGCTGCTGATGGTTATAATATTGGAAGTAAAGTCAGAGCCAGGTATGGTGGCACATGCCTAGAATCCTAGCAGTGAAAGTCAATGTAATGATTAACAGGTTGTTCTGACTTTTAGGAAAATGGGCTAGAAGATATTGATCGTATCTTAGAGAGGATCGAAGACAGCAGCGGGTTCAGCCACCCAGGCCCCCCTCCACTAAACTCCAGGAAGCACGTCCTGTATGTGGAGCACAGGTACATACAGCTCTGCCCTCACTTCAGGAGAGAAAAACAGTATTTGAAAAAAGAAGAAGAAGAAGAAGAAAATTTACTATCTTTTTTCCGGTCATGATGATACACATTTGTAATCCCAGCCCCAGCACTGGGGAAGTGGAGGCAGGAGAACAGGGCTGCTTTATTCTGGGACAGTGGTGTGGTGTAGGGATGCAGTTCAGGGGGGAACGTGCATCTCACATGTGGAATCCCCTGCATCCCATCGTCTGTGCCACCAACTTGACATTCAACTCCTTTAAAAACAAAATGAAGCAATGTCGTGCTGGGTATGGTGGCTTCTGCTTGTGACACTAGGACTCATTAGGCTGAGGCAGAAAGATTGCCACAAGTTCAAGGACAGCCTGGGCTACAGAATGAGACATTCTGCCTCAGAAACAAACAAATCAGGCTTATTAAACATAAGAAATATCAAGGAAGAAGAAACGTTCATATTTCAGAGGACTTTTAGCTTTATGTATCTTGGATTCTTGAGCTGTGTAGAGCAGTTGTTCCCGTTTGGATAAGTAAAACTTAGTTCTTATTACAGAGGTTGTTGTCAGTTTTTTGAGAGTGGGTCTCACAGTGTGCTCAAGGCTGCCTGGGACTTCTGATCCTCCTGCTTCCACCTTCCAAGTATTGAGATTACAGGCATGTACCACCATGCCAAGCTCTCTATTAGATCCTTATGTGAATTTATAAAATTTTATAAAAATTGAAAATTTATAAAAAAAAACCTTAGAATTACTGTAGAAGAATATAATTTTTCTTTTTAAACTTTTCCTTCAGGCACTTGAATCCAGATACGGAACTGAAAAGGTATTTTGGTGCTCGAGCGGTCCTGGGAGAACAACGGTGAGTTTCTTCAGGTCTGTCCGTCTTCCCCAGACTCTAAGGGAAGGCTGTGTAGAGGGAGAAAGAATGCCGTGAGGTCTCCTAGGGGAAATGTTTGCATCCATAGTGAATTAAGAAGAGCTCTAGCACTGGATCTGAAATGAGTCAAAAAATCGTCAAGACTCCAGGTACCCGGGGTCTGTCCTTCATGACTTCTTCCCTAGAATAGACATCATATTTTTACAAAGATGCTAAAGACCTTGTGATTCAAAGTCCCATTCTTGTTTTTCAATCAGAAACTATGTAATCCAAAGTTGAGGTGATATGAGGTATTGTATCTGTGGTGGTTTTTAATAGTTCTTAGTGTCTGGGCGACATGTCACGAGGACAGCGTTGCAGGGTGTCCCATGATTCAAGGAAAAGGGTACAAGGGTCCACCTCTGGGAATTTTGTTAGGAAGCAATGTGTATTCTCTCTGCTTCTCCATCAGAATGTCTGGAAAGATTTATCTTTGTTTTATTGTTCATGACAGTGTTCTCTATGGCCTGGAACTTGAGTTCTCTAACCTTCTGCCTCAGCCTTTTAAGTGTTATGATTGTAAGCTTTGTACTGTCAAGGCTAGCTTAGCGGTGTCTTTTTATTTTATAATATTATTTATATTGATAAGATAAAAATATAGTGCTTCATATATGAAAATGCATTCAAAGAATTTGCATGTATGAAATTGTACCATGTACATGCAATACCTGCAGAAGCCAGAAGAGGGTGTCAGGTCTTCTGGAATTGGCGTTGCATACGTGTGGGTGATGGGAACCAACCCCAGGCCGTCTGTAAGGGCAGCAAATGCTCATAATAGCTGAGCCATTTTACAGCCCCTAGCGTTGTCTTCCTACGTTTCATGGGTTTTTTTCCTGATTGTAAAACAAGTGCATCTGTTGAAAAAGTTTATTAGTCCATTAGTCATTTGACCTTTGACTTTCATTATCTCACCACATCCCCGTGTTGTTTTGGTAATTGGTTATATATTGTAGGAGCGCATGCCAGTACTTGCTTTATGTGACCATGAGAGAATTCTGTTGGTCACTGTAACGGCCTGGTTTGCATGTCTGGTTTTCTAGGTTGTCATTCTCTATGCTGTGATGTACTAGGGTTGGGTACTCGCCCCAGATGCTGGATTGTGTGCAGATCTTGGCTGTCATCCCATGACTGCACAGAGCTGCCCGCTGCCGAGCTACCCTCGGAGGAGTTGTGCAGCTTAGATCCACAGCCCACCCAGGGTCAGCCTCTTCTCAGAGCAGACACAAGAAGTTTTGGGAGCTTTGGTGTTGTTTCTACTTTTTAAAAATATTTTATTTATTTATTATATATACAATATTCTGTCTGTGCGTCTGCCTGCAGGCCAGAAGAGGGCACCAGACCTCATTACAGATGGTTGTGAGCCACCATGTGGCTGCTGGGCCAGAGAGGTAGCTCAGAGAGTCAGACTGCCCGCTGCCAATTGTCAGCCCTAGAAACTGACGCGACGGAGGAGAAACCAGTCCCCTAAGTTTTCCTCCAACCTGCACACTGGAACCATGGCACATATATGCCCACACATGTGTGCATGAGTGTGAACACAAATACATGGATCAATTTTAAAATATAAAACACAGGCTAGAGAGCTGACTTACCAGTTCAGAGCACTTGTTGCTCTTGTGGAAGACTGGTTCTATTTCTAGTACTCACGTGGTAGCTCACAACCATCCATAATTCCAGTCCCAGGAAATCTAACACCCTTTTCTGACATCCGCAGGTATGCTCCTAGTACACAGGCTTGCTCCTAGTACACATATATACATGTATGCAAGACATTCATAAACATAAAACAAGTATTTTTTTAAAAAGCTTTTAAAAACAAAAATTTGTTTTGAGTTTGGTTTTTCAAGACAGGATTTCCTTGTGTAGCCTTGCCTATCCTAGAACTAACTCTGTAGACCAGGCTAGCCTCAATCTCAGAGATCCGTCTGCCTCTGCTTCCCAAGTGCTGGGGTTAAAGGCGTGCGCCATCACTGCTTGGCTGAAACAAGATTTTTAAAAACACAGTCCTTGGCTAGAAATGGCGGCACTCACATGTAATCCCTGTGCTTAGGAAGCTGAAGCGGGGGATCCCAAGTTCAAGACCAGTCTAGGCTACATAAAAAGACCGTGGGTTTAAAAAAAAAAAAAGACCGTAGGTAAAAATATAAAACGTTTAAAAAATTATGTCCGCCTAAGATTTGTCCCAGAAGCTCCCGTGTTTTTCCTTTTCATTCTCCACCCCTTACCCTGCTGCTTTGAGGCAAAGCCTGGAGCCTTTTCTCTTTCCAGTGTGGCCAGTGCTCTTTTGGGGACTTCATCTTCTTATTGTCCAGAGTTCCTCCCCAATCCCCTTTGAGCATGCCCACCACTCTGTGGGTCTGGACCCTCCCTCTGTACTCTAAACCCTACCAGCTCCTGTAGGCTGGGGACATGTCCTGTCCTACCAGGAACTGTCTGTGGGTAACTGCCTATCTTACTTTCCTTCAGATTTTGACTCTGTTTCTCTAATACACTTGGTTTTCTCCTGTAGCTATTTTATTTCTTTTTGAGAGAGAAAAAAAAAAAAAAACATAAGCTTTTCTATCTTGTTTCTAGAAATACAACTTGTTACTCATTCTTTTCAAAGTATCTCAAATTATCAAGGAAGCAGAACAACACACATTCACATGTGACTCACTCGGGGCAACCCAACGTTTCCCCTCCTGGAAGCGAGACGGCTCATTCCTTCTCCCCTGCCATCTGTGCCCTACTGCTCACCATCTGGTCAGGACATGGAAAGGTGGGGAGGGCGTGGCTGCTGTGATCCATGTAAGATCTATGTGGAGAGCCTGGCCTTCCTTTCCCTGCAATCCCGTCAGGCTAATGTCCTTCTGAAATGTGCAGATGCCCTTCAGGGTTCTCCTTATTGCCGTTGCTTCCTTTTCAGATTTTGCTGTATTGACTTATCAGTCAGGTATTTATCTCATTTCCCGGCACTCAGCTTACATTTGTTCTGCCTGATGCCCAAGGGGAGCCAACTCCTAGCTCTCATCTGTCAACAGAATACTTCTCAGGCCTGCCTTTTTGTTTAAGACGGTCTCACTGTGTATCATCGGATGTCTGGAGCTCTCTGTGTAAACCAAGCCAGCCTTAAACTCACAGAGATCCACCCACATCTGCTTCTTGAGTACTGGGATTAAAGCTGTGTGCTACCACATCTGGTTCCCTCTTTCTCCTCTCCCCACCCCCACCTTTTTATTGGACTGTTTGAACTTTCTCTTTTATTTTATTATTGCTATGGATGAACCTAGAGCCTCACATGTGCTGGGCAAATTCTCAGAGCTTCACCTCCAGCCTGAATTCCCTGTGTCTGTTTCTCTGGCTGTGTGGTGGTGGCTATGCTGTTGCTAGTACTCTGTTCTACTCACCCTGTCTTATCCACTAACCACTCTACTCACACTTGACTCCACGATCTTCCCTGCCTCCATTTTGAGTTTTGCAGTTTCCGTGAAGATTAGGCAGACCAGCCTGGTCTGCATCCACCATGAAAGTGAAACTGTTGTGTTCTGTTTGTTCAGGCCTCGACAAAGACAGCGTGTATATCCTAAGTGTACATGGCTGACAACCCCTAAGAGCACTTGGCCCCGATACAGCAAACCAGGTGAGGCCCTGCTGGGTTTGGGCAGTGACTTAGATTTGGTACGAATACTCTTAGTTCTCTCGGGCAGTCACCTTTATTTTAAATTGTTATGGTTTTCTATTTCATAGCAAGCTACCAAATATGTATAATTTCAAGGAAGAGGGCAGCAGTACAGAGAGACAAGAGGGTATGAAGTAAATGTCCTCTTTAGGTACTTGGCTGTGTGACATAGAAATATAATATCCAGAGACCCTTTTTCATGTCTCAGTTGACCGGCATGAAAGCCCCTCAGAGGGTCAGGGCAGAGAACCCACAGTGGTATGTGGTACTGGTGATAGTGGTGTAGGAGCTCTGGGCCTGTGCACTGGTGCTTAACAGTGTCTTTGTCCCTGCCAGGCCTCTTGCCTTGCCAACAAGAACACCTACACATACAGGCAAGCTTGTGGACCATGTAGTCCTGCCAGACTCCGTCCTTAGGTAGGACCATTTTAGGAGGGGAACTTAGGGGACCAAGAATTACTGGCCTGTTTAATGGAAATTTCCCAGGGGGAAATGTCCCTGTGCACCCAACATTGTATAGAAGGAACAGAAAAGAGTATCTGTCTTAAGTCACCCTCCCCCGTAGGTCCTGGTGCAGTGCTCACTGCACACTCTTTTGGATGCTAATCCCAAGAGCCTGGGCATGGTGTTCCTACCATGCAGATACGTGTGCTGTAGTCTCTAGTGTTGCTCCTAGCCATTCATACTGACCTGACACGTTTCCCTCCTGTGTGTACTCTGGGTGGATCTGAGGAAGCGAAGCAGACAGGACTCGAGGTCTTGGCACAGCTCATGCCGTGTGAGCAGGTCTGAGCCCCTCTGCAAGAGCTCTTGGCAGATAATGGCTCATAGCCTGTATAGCACTAGAACTGGCCAACCTGCCCCAGACACTCAGTTTGAGTTGCGTTCATGTGGCATACTTGTGCCAGGAACAGGAGGGCTGTGGCTGCCTAAAGCTGTGGAGTCCTCCAAAGTGCCCCAGCCGGGCCCCAGCACACCCTCCCTGAGCAGTATTTCTTCCAGGTCTGTCAATGCGGCTGCTGGAATCCAAGAAAGGCCTTTCTTTCTTTGCATTTGAGCATAACGAGGAGTACCAACAAGCACAGCACAAGTTCCTCGTGGCTGTGGAGTCCATGGAGCCAAACAACATTGTGGTGCGTAACCCCGCAGCTCCTGATGGTTGGGGGTCAAGCAGTGCACTGTGCCTGGGCCAGGTCCGGTTGTGACTTGGGGAGGCTTGTCAGAGAGCAGCTGCTTTCCCTGAGAATGGAAGATGCCTGTGTGCAGAACAATCAGACCCTGGGTTTGGAGGAAGTGTGCTTAGAACTAACAAGTGTAGCCTCTCAGAGGAGAGCCACACTCTGCTCTCGGTTCCCTTCTGCAAACTGTGTGCAGGGCATTGTGGGATCTTTTCTCAGCTGCCTTTGCCTTTGGCTTAGGTGTTACAGCAGGGGGATTCTTGGTTCCCTTCTTCCAGGTAGTCTGTCCCTTCCATGCTGCTACAGGCTGTGCTATCTCTGGGTCCCCTGCCAACCCCATGCATGGGCCACAGGCCACAGTTGAGTTTGCAATCACCGAGGACTAAGAAGATCTCATTCTTTGTGCCTTTGAGTACCTGATCCCTGAATGATGTCACAGTTCTTTCAGAAGAATAAAATATTCTAGTTTCCATTGCTCTTGGTTGGGGAATTAGGCCAATTCTGAGTTCCCACTTGAACTGCATTAGTGGTTCAGCTGAGCCACAAGGTACGTGGTGACGTACCTTGAGGTAAAAGAACTATGAGCCAGGCATGGTGGTGTAGCCCTTTAATCCCAGCATTTAGGAGACAGGGGTAGGTAGATCTCTTGAGTTAGAGGCCAGCCAAGGATATGAAACCCTGGCTCAAAAAAACAAAAACTAGGGCTGGAGAGATGGCTGCTCTACCAGAGGTCCTGAGTTCAATTCCCAGCAACCACATGGTGGCTCACAGCATCTGTCGTGGGGTCTGGCGCCCTCTTCTGATAGAGAGTTGTACATGCTGCTGGAGCACTCATGTACATTAAATAAAGTTTGAGGAAAAAAGACTGAAAGCAAAACAAACTATGACTGTTTCATTGGAGATCGTTTTTCTCAGCATGGGGCATGGCCTGGTGCCCTCTGAGGCATGGCCCATGAGGTGCTACCTACAGTTTGTCTGTAAAATTATCTTCCTTTCCAACAGGTTCTGCTCCAGACAAGTCCCTATCATGTCGACTCGCTTCTGCAGCTTAGTGACGCCTGCCGCTTTCAGGAGGATCAGGAGATGGCTCGAGACCTTATAGGTGAGCCAGCTCACCTGCGTCTGCACTCGAGCCTCTCCAGCTCACAGGCAAATGCTACTTCATGAGATGACAAAGGATGTTTCATGGAGATAGACTTCACTTGTGTAAAATGTACAACTCGCTGTTTATAGTGCACGCCAGGTGTATAGCCTTTACCACAATCTGTATCCATCCACTTTAAACCCTTTTGTCTGTAGGCAGCCCCTGTCCTTCAGTCCTGGGAATAACTAGTGTGCTTTGTCTGCAGTTCTGCTTCAAGTGCAGAGGTCATGCAAACATATCTTTTGTGTTTGGCTTCTTCCTTTACCATCTTTGCTATCCGTGTTGGAGCATGTGCCATACTTACACCCTGTTGTTGCTGTATACTTCATCTGTGTGTAGACTGCGTTTTCTGTATGTCACTAGTTGATGAACATATAGGTTGTTTTCTGGCTGTCGGAAATGGGGCTGCTATGACATACATGTGCAGGTTTTGTGCAGGTGCCTGTAGGTGTACATGTGTGGGTGCTCAGTGTTAGCAGATTGCAGCACCCGTTGTATCTCCTGGTATACGAGTCATGGAGGAATACCTGGGAAGTCCTGTGTGCGCCCTCTTTCTTGCAGGGTCCCAGTTCATGACCTCCCTCCTTCCAGAATGTTCCTTGTTTTGAGTTGTTAGAGGAGAGAGTTGTGGTCATTTGTCTGTGACAGCATCCTCTGGTATTTGTGGCCCACAGAGAGAGCACTGTACAGCATGGAGTGTGCATTCCACCCCTTGTTCAGTCTCACCAGTGGGACTTGCAGGCTGGATTACCGCAGACCCGAGAACAGGTGAGTTTGGGCCACCCTAGAGTGAGTAACGGGCTACCTTCAAGTCACATGAGTGACTGTTATGAGCTTAGTGGGGAACAGGTGATGTTAGACTGTCCCAGGGGATGGATCAGGGCTTTGACAATTCAGAGCACCATCTAAGCTTTGGTGTGTTCACTGCTGAACTGTAGAGGGCTGGGCTCAGGGAATCAGGCATCAAATTGGCCCAACATTAAACCTATTCAAGTTATAAGTGAGCCTGACAAGTCACAGAACAGTGAGGGCTGGAATCATGCTTTCTGTGTATTTGGAGGAAAAGACCCATCCCAGGGAAGTTAAACTACTGTAGCGTGCTTTGCAGTTGTGTTCCTGATTCTTAAATCTGAGATGGGCAAGGGCACGGCTTGACGTCGGGACCTCACAGAGAGGATTCTCTTTACCATGTTTTTCTAAGCCTGCCCGCCCTCTGGTTTTAGCTCGTATGTGTCTCCCTCCCTCCCATCTAGCACTCTGCCTCTCTGGATATCCCTGGTCTTCCGTTACAGGAAGTCCCCCCACCTTAGCCACAGCCGTTGTCTGATCTCCTGCACAGAATGTTGGGACCTCCTCTGGGTTCCTGTGTATTACTTTTGTCTCTTCTAGTTAAACTCTACTTTGAAAGTTTCTAAAATTAAGTCGCCAAGATGACTAAAGCCATCCAGCTTTATGCTTCCAGGTGTAATGCTATGACAACTGTTAAAATCTGAGCATAAGTTAAGAGTATAATTATATAGGTTCTAATCCTTTTCCTTCAAAGGTAACCAGTAAACAGCTAGCAGGAAGGTGGGTTTAGCCAGGTGTGGTAGCACATGCCTGTAGTAGGAATCAGTTGTGGTCATCTTTGATTACATAGTAAATTTGATGCCAACCTGGGCTACATGAGATCTCTTAAACAAGAAAAGAAAAGACATTGATTGTAGCCTAGGATAGTGGCACCTGTGAACAGCTTGGCATGCTGAAGTAGGAAGGTCTCTTGAGCCAATTTGTTCAAGGTTAGACTTGGCTATAGAGTCGACCATGTCTCAGAACTGGAAAAGCTTGGTTTTCATGCCTAAGTATATTTATTACTAAATAACAAGGAGCACACATTTCCTGCAGACACGCAGGGAATGGTCACAAACACTGTATCTAGCCACGTAGGAACTGCAGTCTCAACCCCGAGGGTGGACACAGTGCTGGCCCTTCCCGTTGTCACGCTCTGCTGTTCCATCACTAATGCACAGGTAACTTTGTCTTTGACCTAGGAGCTTCTATCTGGCCCTCTACAAGCAGATGAGTTTCTTGGAGAAGCGAGGATGCCCACGTACTGCGCTGGAGTACTGCAAGCTCATCCTGAGGTGAGTGTTCACTTTGGCTGCATGGCTACCTGTCTCCACCACAGTGGCCCCAGATCTGTGGGGTCTCCAGCCATGACAACATTTTCTCTGTCTCCCTTGTTCTCCACTTACTGTGCTGCCTCCGGAAGCCTTGAGCCGGATGAGGACCCCCTGTGCATGCTGCTGCTTATTGACCACCTGGCCTTACGGGCCCGGAACTATGAGTACCTGATCCACCTCTTCCAGGAGTGGGAGGTATGTGTGAGCCATGTGCAGCTGTGTGTCTGTCTCCCTTACCTTTCTCACCCACACCCTATGTGTTTGAGGGATGGATCTGTGATGAGATGGTGAAGGCACGAGCCAGAGCTCAAATAGCTCCCAAGGGCCCCTGTTTTTCTGGTTTCCTTGTTACCACTGCTGAACAAGATCCAGTCTTCCTAGAGTGTCCCAAGAGCCTTAGGAGAACCCCTTTCCACGGGCCTGCACCAAGTATACATGCACAAACAAACAGTGGTAAGTGCAAAGTTGGGAAAACCCCACAACTCACTGTGGTCCATGTAAGAAGCGATCATGAAGCAGACCGTCATATAGAGGTCACCATGGGGAACCTCAACATACAGATCCACATTCTGCAGCAATGCTGTACAGTCATAAACCAATCACTGTGCCTTGTCAGATTTATATGTAAATAAAAATGAAAGATAGCAGCTGAGTGTTGGTGGTGCACGCCTTTAGTCCCAGCACTTGGGAGGCAGAGGCAGGCAGATCTCTGTGAGTTTGAGGCCAGCCTGGTCCACAAGAGCTAGTTCAGGACAGGCTCCAAAGCTACACAAAGAAGTCCTGTCTCGAAAAACTTAAAAAAATAAAAATAAAAAATAAAAGCATGATACCACACTGCTGCCATCTGGCCCAGATGCTGTGGTTGCTAAGTGCACCCAGAAAGTACATACAGTGTCGTGTCCATGACTGTGCACATGTGTGCTCATGTGTTGAAATGACAATTCCAGTTTCTTGTGCTTTAAGACCAGTTCTGCCATTCTCCGTAATCAACTGCTAGACAGTTTAACAGAGTCCAGGACTCCCATCCCGTCCCGTCCTCTTGGTTCTTGTCAGAGAAGAGAGGGAAAAGCAGGGAGAAAGGTGACAAGCCTTTGTTTTCTGTTTCTACTCTTGAGTTCTTTTCACAGTACATTTATTGGTGGTGGTGGTCTTTCTGTTTTTCGAGACAGGGTTTCTCTGTGTAGCTTTGAAGCCTGTCCTGGAACTCGCTCTTGTAGACCAGGCTGGCCTCGAACTCAGAGATCCGCCTGCCTCTGCCTCCTGAGTGCTGGGATTAAAGATGTGCGCCACCACCACCTGGCAACACAGTACATATTTTTACATTATCAAAAAAAAAAAAAAAAAAAAGAGCCGGGCGGTGGTGGCGCACGCCTTTAATCCCAGCACTCGGGAGGCAGAGGCAGGCGGATCTCTGAGTTCGAGGCCAGCCTGGTCTACAAGAGCTAGTTCCAGGACAGGCTCTAGAAACTACAGGGAAACCCTGTCTCGAAAAAACCAAAAAAAAAAAAAAAAAAAAAGATAATCATTTTAAGTTACATAATGCTTGGTATAATTGGAAGCTTTGCTTTTGGGGATCTGACTTGTAGAACCCCTGGACCTCACGAAAGCGTGGCTACAGGGAATGCACAGAGGGCTGCAGGTGGACAAGCACTGCGGCTCACGTGGCTGTGGGGTAAAAGGCAGGGAGAGCATGATGTGTGATGTGACCCCAGTTACTGTAGGGACAGGACGGGCAGGTGTATTGGCTAGCCAGCCTAGACATTGGTGCTCTTTGGGGATGGTGAGAGACCTTGTCTCAGAACATAAAGGTAGAGAAGCAGAGAGATGATTTAACAAGTAAAAGCACTTAACACCAAACCTCATGATATAAGTTTGCCCCTTAGAACTTCCATGGTGGAAGGAAAGAACTGACTTCTGCAGGCTGTCCTCTGGCCTCCACACCTGTGCCGTGGTGTGCATGTATACATACACATACAATAAATAAATAGATCAAAATTATTTTTAAAAAGTTAAGAAGTGAAATAAATTTGGAGAACTGAGAAAATACACCGAATATTGTCCTCCAGCCTTCGCACTCATATTCATGTGTGTGTGTGTGTGCACCATACATACACAATAGGAGAGACGTAGAACAAGTCATTAGTCTATTGTGTGATGTTTACTCTTACCACCCAGCTCCCAAGCAAATCACACACACAGAGCTTATTCTTTTTTTTTTTTTTTTTTTTTTTTTTTTTTTTTTTTCGAGACAGGGTTTCTCTGTAGCTTTTGGAGCCTGTCCTGGAACTAGCTCTTGTAGACCAGGCTGGTCTCAAACTCACAGAGATCCGCCTGCCTCTGCCTCCCGAGTGCTGGGATTAAAGGCGTGCGCCACCACCGCCCGGCCAGAAGCTTATTCTTATGTATGAATGCATGGCCTTAGCTTGGCTTGTTTCTAGCCAGCTTTTCTTAAATTGTCCTGTTCACCTCTTCCCTCTTGCTGCTTCTTCCTTTTCCCTTTCTTTTGGGTATCTTCCTTTCCTTCTTACTCCACGGCTGATTGAGTGGTTGGGTGGCTGGGTGGGTGGCCCCTGACGTCCTCCTCTCCTCTTTTGCTTCTCCTTCTCTTCCTCCTTTCTCCTTTTACTCTATCTACCTGCCAGCCCCACCTGTCTTTGCTCCTGCCTTGCTATTGACTGTTCAGCTCTTTATTAGGACCATTAGGTGTTTTAGACAGGCAGAGAATCACAGCTTCACAGAGTTAAACAAATGCAGCATAAACAAAAGTCACAGACTTTAAAATAATGTTCCCCAACACTCACCAGGCACCTTTAATCCCAGCATTCAGGAGGCAGAGGCAGGTGAATCTCTGTGGGTTCGAGGCCAGCCTGGTTTACAGAGCCAGTACCAGAACAGGCTCCAAAGCTACACGGAAACTCTGTCTCGAAAAACCAAACAAACACAAATTCCCCAGTACTTGTCTTCTCACAGGCCATGGGGAAAGAAAGGAGATGACTGGGAACTCTTCCAGGTTAGGCGGCATCAGACCTCACTTCTGCTGACTTACTTTATGAGCTTTCTACATAGGCAGGGGTGCCGGCTTCCCTGCTTTCGGAGCTGAGAGTCTAGGCAGGGACATCCATCCTTAGTGGCTCCGAGGCCCCTGTCTGCTGCTGAAGCATCAGTTGTCTGGTTGGGTTGATTCCTACCTTCGTGTCCTTTTGTGTCTTCTACATGTAGAGAATGGTTCGCTTCATCCCGAGGTCAGGTGAGAGGCCCACAAAGGAGCAGTTGTAAGGCTCATCCAGTGCGTATCTGTAAACTATGTGTTTTGTTTTCATGAACTTGAGGCCCCAGGCCTTGTTTCTTCATCCCTTATAGGCTCATCGGAACCTGTCCCAGCTCCCAAACTTTGCCTTCTCAGTTCCACTGGCATATTTCCTTCTGAGTCAGCAAACAGACATACCTGAGCATGAGCTCACCTCTGCCAGGCAACAAGCTTCGCTCCTGATACAGCAGGCACTTACCATGTTCCCTGGAGGTAAGTGCCACCTCTTGTCTGGGGAATCACAGCCCTCCCCATACTTAATGGAAAGATTGCATTCCCTTAAAGGCCTAAAGACTTGGTGTCGTTCTAGTTAGGTAGCTAATCTACCTACTTCAATGAGCCTGCTATAAGTTTGGTGAGGGATGAGAAGAGAAAGGGAGACAGATGTCTTTGGGGTCTTGTTTCAGGATGGAAGAGCACACAGTATGTCAGGTGGTCTTTGCTAATAAAGGAGAAGTAGTATCTAGAAAGGCCTGAGGCTAGCCCAGAGACAGTTTGAAGGGCATTGGCTTTGGTAGCCAGGAGGAGGCCCTGGTGTACTGCCCAGACATTCTCACAGCCGTGTGGCCAGATCTTCCCTAAGAGTGTATGGAGGGACACTGACGTGAGTCCTGTGCGGTAACTTCTTTTCAGTTAGAGGGACCCAGGATTGCTACCACATTGTAGACTCTGAGTTCCTGGAGCCTTGGCCAAAACTCTGCCTACCAACCAGACCTGAGCAACTTTAGGCAGAAATAGTGCCAGATTTGCTGACCCAGTGAGGGTCAGTTCCATTAGAAGCTGCCTATACCTTCTGTGGTCTGATACAGCTAGCAGTGCCTTTTCTGCTGGTAGTCCGTGTGCTGAGCAAGCACTACCTCCTCAGAGGATGCTGCAGCATGAGCTTGTCCCCAGAAAGTCAGTGGGAGGACTGTTATGTTCTGTAGCTTACCAGCATGCAAGCTGTTTAGAGCCAACACTTTGGTGAACAGCCCTCCATGCAAGGGGAGCCCTGTGTTGACCACTGATCTGATCCTGGTCCCTGCAGAGTTAGCTCTTGCAGGACACAGTCAGCCCCACTCCCTCTAGTCTACATTCAAGTCTGACCTTTGTATGAGGAAACATCCAGCCTTAGAGGTGATGGGCAAGTCTTCCTTGGATGCAGATGGAACAAGAGTCAGCAGGATATGCATCCACTTCCCAGGGTTCAGAGGTACCTTGGAGCCTAGTGTGAGAGACCCAGCCTAGAAACAAGTTTGTAATGCTAGTCAGAAATGACCCTTGACTGTCCAGCTTCCTTTACCTTAAGAACATATAGTGGCTGGGAGCCAGAACAACAGGACTGCAGTATATATACACGGAGCCATTACTTCCTCCCCCACACAGCTCTTATGCCATTGCTGGAGTATTGCAGTGTGCGACCTGATGCAACAGTCTCAAACCACCGCTTCTTTGGGCCAGATGCTGAGATAAGGTAAGGATGTGAGCCTGTAGGCACCGTTCCCCTCCCCCTTAAAGGAAGAGAGAAGTCTGTCCTGGCGGCTACTATCCAGCTGAGAAAGCACCTAGAGCCCACATCCATGTGCAAGACATCTCACCTTTGCGGGCCAGCTGAATAGCCTCTCGTCTCATGAGGTTTGCTCATGGTCTTTACTATTATTCATTTTCCCAGATTTCTGTGCTCTCCCATTTCTCATAAACAAGAAAAAACACCCAGAAAAAAAAAAACAATATGTGTCATGTCGTGGCTCCCACCCTTCCTACAGGCTCCTAACCAGCAGCTGTAGGCCATCCTTTGGTGTTGTTCCACACATAAAAACATTCATTCTTGTGCTTTTCACATTTCTGTCAAATGATTTTTATTACTAAACTCAAGCAATACGAAGTGTGCTCAACCCCTCAGGAACCCAGCCCTCGGAAGGTAAAATATCCCTGGTCAGCGGCCGAGGGGTAGCCTCCTTAGTCCAAGGCACTAGGCTTTTCCTGGATATGCCTTTGCCCACCATGGAGTTCTGCCAAATGTCTGCTTTCCTTGCTCTTCCACAGCCAGCCGCCCGCCCTGACTCAGCTGGTGAGTTTGTACCTTGGGAGGTCACACTTTCTTTGGAAAGATCCCGCCACTATGAGCTGGCTGGAGGAAAATGTCCGTGAGGTTCTGCAAGCAGTGGATGCTGGGGACCCTGCTGTGGAGGCCTGTGAGAACAGGTGAGCTGAGCCTGACAGATAAGCGGAAGAACCTAGCTTAGTGAGGGTACCCTGCGGACACAAGTCCTTTCTGTGTCTCCTCCTGGGTCTTTATCACACACATGGGACCTCTGATTTCAGCTTGACTCTGAAGGAGCCACCAGGAAGTTCTGGGCATGACTGCGGCTCTTTACAGAGATGTGAAAGGGTGGTTGTTAGGACCCTAGTGTTTGTTTAGCTTGTTTCTGCTTCAGTGCTCTGTTCCCATATTTGCTATCATGATTGCTTTTCTTTTTTTTCTTTTTTTTAAAGGACTTATTTATTTACTATGTATATAGTGTTCTGCCAGCATGTATGAGTACACACCAGAAGAAGGCACTAGATCTCATTACAGATGGTTGTGAGCCACCATGTAGTTGTTGGGAATTGAACTCAGGACCTCTGGAAGAACAGACAGTGCTCTTAACCTCTGAGCCATCTCTCCAGCCCTTGATTGCTTTTCTTACTCTTGTTGACAAAAGTTGAAGCCAAAAGGCAGCCAAAGCAACCTGTTGTGGTTTTCCTTTCTACATGTGGGGTCTTCTGTAACTCAGAAGCTGTTATTGCTGCATTGGAGAAGCAGTCCTTTTGCCCGTTTGTGCAGTTTTGCTCACGGTCCTCGTCAGCATCCTGGCTCTGGGGGCAGCTAGGCCAGGCTAGTTCTGAGGGCTTTGTTCTGCCCTGGCTGTATCATTTCCCTGTGGAGTCAGGAGATCCGGTGGTACACACAAGGCTAAATTCTAGACTATTTGAGGAACGGGGAGGAGGAAGCACTATTGCTTCCAGCCCTCTCCCTGCACTGGTTCTCAGCTGTGTCCAGCAGGAGGCAGACCCCCTACAGTCGCAGCAGCTACTGACACACCCAGGGATTCCGTTGTGGACACCATCTAGTGTCTCACCAGACTACCCACAGCTACCCTCATTTTCACACGGATGAAGGGAGCAGAGTGCAGAACAAGCTAGTAGACTCTGCTTTCAGAGTCTGTCTACTCTTGCTTCAGTGCTATGGGCTAGTAACACAGCTTCCATCCAAGAGTGAGGTAGGAGGTTTCCAGAAGTGGAACACTAGTCCTTGCTGGATCTTCCCCAAGGTGGGTATGGGTGACTTGGTGTTTTATACTGTGGGCACCAGTTTATCAGTTTATCTGCCGTTGTCTACTCTGGCCTCAGGCGGAAGGTGCTTTACCAGCGTGCACCCAGAAACATCCACCGCCATGTGATACTCTCTGAGATCAAGGAGGCTGTTGCTGCCCTTCCCTCGGTAAGAGAGGACTGCTGAAAATGGGGACTTTGTGTGTGCCAGTCACAGTATAGCTTGCTACCCACAGTGTGGCCTGCATGCTAAGCAGAGCTGAAACTGGTACAGCAGGCTCTTCCCCCTCAGCCAGTTTCTCTGGGCCTTTCCTCACTGTATTATTGCCTCAGTTGCTATCTCACCGGGGTGTCACACTCTCTGTGATGGAGACCCAGCCCTTCTTCACAGACCCCTGCAGCAATACTCATGTAACTATGTGCCACCTGCAGCAGAGCCTTGGCTCTGCTTTCACAGATGTGTTTTCTGTTGTCACTCTGGGAGTGGGGAGCAAGGCTGCCTCATTTGGTGAACCAGCAGCCCAATGGAGCCCAGTGGCTCTCCTCCCCAGTCCATGGTCTGTAGTTAGGCCGGTCATTTTTAGCATGAATATAGATGGTAGCACCTGTGGAAAATGCCCTCTGTCGTACATCCCACTGATTGAGATAAAATGTCATACATGTTCCCCCTGACGATCCTCAGGGACAGTCTGTTCCACCCAGACCTAAAGTTTCTTGAAACAGAAATGGCCACTTCTGCCAGGTATAGTGACTGCCTCCTGGCAGATGGCTCAAATCTGAGTTGAGACCCCACTGAAGCTCAGGAAGGCAGGAGCTGCCAGCAGTGCTCCAGAGTCTCTATTTTTGTCCCCTCCTAAAGGACGTGACCACACAGTCTGTGATGGGATTTGATCCTCTGCCGCCCCTGGACACCATCTACTCGTACGTCAGACCAGAGAGGTACCTGCCTTCCCTGCTTTGTTCTCTCAGCCACAAACCCTCGTTAGTGCTTCGGGGCTCACTGGGGCTGCCTTACATATTAGAAGGAAAAAGACAAACACAGACGAAAAGGGCCATCCCACTCAGGAGCAGGCAAGTAGTGTAACACGGAGCTTCCTCTGAACCCACCAGAGGTCTGCGTTCTGCCCCATAGGTTTTGTAGCAGGTGTGAGAAGCGCAGGGGGAAGCAAAATTAGGAGCCACCTCTGACCTGGCGCACTCCACAGCAGACATCAAACTTAGGATTCAGAGATAGACGTGGCGTCAAATCTGCCTGTGGGAGAAAGTGACTGAGAAAGAAGAAAGACATACCAGACCAGGAAGTCAAAGTCACCTGCTTTGTAGAAAGATGTGCGCCAGCCAGCCAGAGGGTGGCAGCTGGTCCTCAAGCCTGTGCAGAAACACTCTTCCAAGGGCAGAGCGTAAGGTCCAGTGAGCGCCAAAGGAAAGCCCATGTGACCGAGCCAGGAGAAGGGGTAGTGGGTCAAGCATTAACATGGAACATTCCTGATTCACAGGCTGCCATGTACATGTGGGGAGATTGTAGAGTCTGAGTCATGAGAGAACTCATTTTCCTCCCCTCCTAGCCTTCACAGCTGCCCCATCTGGGTCCATTGTCCCACACAGTCTGTTTCAAGAAAGGAGCACAGGTCACCTAGACCTTGGCAAAGCATGTTGAGTAGAGTGACTCCCATTTAAGGTTTAGATGAAGACGAGAATTTTCACTGGGGTCAGAAACGTCCTGACGTGGCCTTGCTGTCATAGCTTTCTGCCCTGCTCTTGAGTCCCCAGGAGGGCAGTGTGATGATACTGTGCAGAGGAGCTGTGCCACAGCCTCTGAGATGCCCAGACCTCTCCCCCTGCCTTTATGTGACTGCCATGCCTTCTCCAGCCTTCAGATGCTATAGTCACCTTGTCCACTTTCCGTGTGACCCAGCAGGCTAGGTCCCTAAAGAAGCAGCACTCTAGGACACCACGCCTCTCCTTCCCTTGTTGCTCTGGGTGTCCATAGCTACACTCAAGGCTGGTTAGTAGTCATCACGGGCCACTCCAGACCCTGATCGCAGTTTGGTACCCAGAAGCTAAGCCCCACTCAGAGGCTGCCTGTCCCTAGCAGTTAGACTAGGTAAGGACAGCTGACAAGGCCGGGACCCCACAGTGTCTGTTGACCTTCATTTTCTGACCTTTTTAATTTTCAGGCTGAGTCCAGTCAGCCATGGAAACACAATTGCCCTCTTCTTCCGGTCATTATTGCCAAATTACACCACAGAGGTATGTTGATGGAGCATATTGGTCTTTCCCTCCCAAGTTGCTATGGGCAAGTCCAGCTCAGGGTGGAGGCAGGAACGGCTGAGACTGTGCCGTGCTTAGGAAGTGGGGACGCAGCCTGCAGAAACTGCAGCAGCCACTCCTGGGTGAGTAGTGTGAGGCTGAGAGAGAGATGGTCAGCGTCGTGGCAGGTTGGCCATGGCTAAACATGCACATTTGGCCTTTAGAGCTGCGTCTTCTGGGCAGGGCCCTTGGGAGGGGACAGGCCTGATCTTGGCGCTTGAGCTGCCTCAGACTGTTAAGCCGGGTCTCAAATCTGTACAGACAGCCCCCACTTAGATGTGTCTCATTGTTCAGGAGAGGCTGGAGGAAGGAGTGGCCGGGGGTCCGAACCGCAATCAAGGCTTGATCAGGCTGATGTTGGCCTTGCGTGACATGATGGCCGACTTCCGCCTCAGCGACCTGGAGCCTCAGGAGGACAGTCCTGAGGGCGAGGGGGACTGGGACTGACTGTCCAGATGCTGTGCCCCAGAGCCGTGCAATTATGTTCCTGATTCTTTTCTGGTTGGATTAACCAGTTCCCTGAAGTAGAAATGCTGACCATGTCATCTACCCGTGTCTTTTGTTTTCCCTCTAAATGTGAGTGGGTTATGCTCTGCTGTGAGTGAGCGTTTCCTCCAGTGCCCTCCAACATAGCCCAGGAGCAGTGAGCCCCACACCACATACACCCTGCTGTGCGCCTCATACTTCCAAAGTTTGTAACTTAATACATAGAAAGGGGTTATCTCAGAATCTTCAGTGCAAGGACACCCCCTTCCCCGTGCTCCTTGCTAGAGGTCACTGAACGTTCCACACATGCTATGCCCAGCATGTTTGCAGTGGTGGGGATCAACCCAGGGCCTGGCACGTGATCTACCGTTGAACGATAGTCCCAGCCTAGGAATTTTATTAGTACATTTGGAAGGCTGGAGATGTGCCTCAGTTGGTAGACTGCTTGTTTAGCGTGCAGAGAGCTCCAGATTCGATCCGCAGCAGAACACAAACCAGGTGTGGTAGTGTTCATCTGTAATTTCAGTATTCAAGAGGTAGAGAGAGGGACAAGAGATTTAGGAGTTTAAAATCATCCTCTGCTACATAACGAGTTCAAAGCCAGACTTAGTTACATGAGACCCCATCTCAAAAGAGAGGTTTGTGGCATGGGGCACCCAGAATTGAAAGAGATGCCAAGAAGCAGCTTTGAGGCAGAAAATTTTCTTAGGCAGATCAGGGATGCTTTACAGAGGTTAAAGGGTGTTTAATCTAGCTAGGGATGAGTGGGGAGCCCTGACCAAGAACCCCCAGTCCAGTGGCAGGAACAGAGACCACAGCCTGGCAAGGCCAGAGGTTCGTGTCTCATAAGCTGTCTGATTGTACAAAGATCCAGTCTACTAAGATGTTATAAGCTGTGTCAGGTTTCTCTTGGGCAGCGCTGCCCATCTGTGCCTATACAGAGCCTGGGGGAGGTCCTACCACGGTCTCTAGTCGGAGAGATGACCAGTGAGGTCCACCCTAAGTTTTGGTCCATTGGTTTCTTCCTGGAAGTTTAGACATTGTTTCAAACATCACTGGATGCATCTGGTATGGACTAGGTACAAATAAAGTGTGTTTCAGGGATGTCCCGGGGGCCGTCTAAATGGCTCGGTGAGTAAAGGAACTTGCTGCCAAGCCTGCTAACCTGTGTTCAATCCCCAGGATCCATATGGTGGATGGAGAGAGCTAACTCCGGAGAGCAAACTCCTATAGGTTGTCCTCTGACCTCCACGCATACCTTGTGGCATTGCATGCCTATACAAACACCAAATTAATGAAAAAGGGGCTGCATGGTGGTAAAAAGTACTTACTGTGCTCGGTGCTTTTACAGAGGACCAGGGTTTGATTTTGAGCGCCCATGGCAGGTAGTTCACAGCCACCCGTATTTCTAGCCCCAGCATACAAACAAATACATGATATGGCTGAGCAGGGCCCAGGTCACTGTCCCCTCAACAGGACATTGAGGACTGACTTGTACCCAGCTGTAGTCAGCCTAAGTGTCACAGCCCACTTCTCATCAGTCATTTGCAAGGGGCTCTGTGTTCAACATACGTGCCTGGTGAGAAGTCACATGTCACATGAATTGGTGCTGCATCTCTTGTTTTTCTCCAGCATGAATTGGCAAGGCCATGAAGTCTGGATACAGGTTCTACTACTTGTGCTCATGGGTCAGCAGGGGGCTGGGGAGGGCAGGCCTGGGGGGCATAGCCCCCATCAGTTGCCTCACCTACTCCTGGGTTTGGTGGGAGATCTACACCCAGTCCCAGAGAGGGGTACTGTTGAGATGGTCCTAATTCAGTGTCTGGATCCCAGTTCAAGTTGGAGTGGCCTGTGGTAAGTTTCAGCTACGGGGAGGAGGGATTGGCTAGGAATGGGTTTGTTTTCTGGAAATGACAAGCACAGAAAACCTGGCATCCTGCCTCTTCCTTTCAGCAGCTGTAAGTCCATCCAGATGAGGACATGGCATCTGGAGCTGCAGCAGCTCTTCTACAACCACGAGGCAATGAACTCCACAGTGAAGAGCCAGTGTTCTAGGAACAGTGAAGCAGATGATGGCCTAGGCCTTCAGGAGCTTCCCCCTCCAGGCCTGCATCCTGAGAGGCCGTTAAATGATCGGCTTCAGAATGTTGCTCAGACTTAATTTCCAACTGAATCCATTTCTAATGGTGATAAATAAAAAACAGTCATTTATGTCATCTGTGGATCATCAGGAAAAGTAACTTTATGAGACAGAGTCTCAATGTGTAGCCCTCAATGGCCTAGAACTTGTTATGTAGACCAGGCTGGCATCAGAGATCAGCCTGCCTCTGCCTCCCAAATGTTAGAATTAAAAGTGTGCACCACCACACCTAATCTGCATGTCATCTAAGCAGCTTTAAAGTCTGGCCTGCCACCCAGGTGGGGTGGTACTGTATCCCACTCCTCCCACACCTCAGTCTCAGTAAGAGGTGCCTCCTTGTGTGCTCCTGTGCAGAATTGTTGGGTATTTGTGCATTTTCATGTAGTCAGGGAGAGAACCTGTTTGCTGCCTCCCAGAGAAAGTTCAGAGGAAATGAATGACTTTCAAATGAAAACATGGTGACATAGTCTTTTTAACTTCTGTTTTATTGTGTGTATGGTCTTTGCCTGAATATGTGTCTGTGCGCCATCTACATTCAATATATACAGAAACCAGAAAAATAATGTTGGATCCCTTGGAAGTGGAATTGCAAACCTCTCTCTCTCTCTCTCTCTCTCTCTCTCTCTCTCTCTCTCTCTCTCTCTCTCCCTCCCTCCCTCCCTCCTCCCCACCCCCCCCCACAGGGTAGGGTAGTATGGGTTACACAGGGTTACACTGTGTAGCTCTGGCTGTCCTGGAACTCAGACCAGGGTGGTCTCAAATTCAAATATCCACCTGCCTCTGCCTCCCAAGTGCTGGGATTAAAGGCGTGCACCACCACCTGGCTATCACAAGCAATTCTTAGTCACTGTGTGGGTGCTGAAAATCAAACCTGGGTCTTCTGAAAGAGCAGTCAGTGCTCTTAACTGCCTGAAGCCATCTCTTCAACCCCACGCATGGGCTTCTTGAGAACCTCTGTGACCAGAGCCAGAAGGGACATGTTCACACCGTCCGGGGGCCTGGGGGAACCTCCTAAGAGAAACACTGAGCCTCTTGCCCTGTGGGATTGCCGTTTGGAATGCGGGCTGCCTTTTGCTTCATGGAGAGAGCCCCCCCTTAGCCGTTCTGCAGGTAGTGTCCCCTACTAGGTAGGTAATCACTCCTGCATGTCATTTGTCATGTGCTTTTCTCAGGCCACTGAGTATTATCAGGCTTGGGGTACTCAGCTTCTTCTAGTCCAGACAGCCCCAAGACTAACTTGGCCATCTCTCCACTACAGCAGAGCACAAGCTGACTTTCCCAGCTCTGTTTTGCTGTTTCCTCTGAAGATCCTAGCTGTGACTTTGTGATCCAAAATGAATGCCAAGGCATGGTCACCTTCCTCTCAATGCCCCTTGGCAGGAGCTTCCCATAAAGGATGTGGCTGCCTCTGCCAGAGACTGTTCAGTTTTCCCACCCTTTGAAGTCAGGCTGTCTGCAGGGTGAACTGTGGTTGTCTCAAAGACTTCATTCTGAAGCCAGAAATACCAGCATCTCAGGAAGTTAGGGCAGGGGACACTTGCTCTTTCATGTCCCAGAAGTGAGAAGTGGCCTGCAGCTACGGGATGCCTGGGCATCATGTGGGTTTAGGAGCCAGTCATGGCTCGTCCCACATCATCAGACCTGGGACCCTTCTTGGCTAGAAGCAGAATAAGTCCCATGTCGTAGGAGGCAGACAGCTGGGATGAATGTGGCTATGGCAGTGTGAGCCCTTCTCTGAGGCTTAGGACACTCAGGACACCCAGAGTCCTGTCTCATCCTGTGTGCCTGTAACAGTACACCTGAAGGCATGAACACAGTTTGTTCACCAGTTTGAAAAATGGTTTGGCCAGATCTACTAAATCTGCAGATAGACCTCATGCCTGCAGTCATGTCATTGGTTGGTAACATTCAACATAAGCACATGCCTATGTGTGCCGATGATGTCCAGCAAGACCTGCCAACAGCACTGATCGGGATAAGGTTGGCCACAAGCTGCCAAGTGTCCTGCATGAGTCTTTCACATGATGGAACACGCAACCCGAATGTTTTAGTTACCCGAATAACAAGGTGACTCTTAGTGTGAGCACAGTATAAACTGAAAGATGCTATGTCGTGCAATGTTTCAAGACAGACAGAACTGATAGTGCTGAGGCCCAGGAAGGCCCAAAACAACTGATATAAATTGTATTTTATTTATTGATTGGGGAATGTAGTTCTGACCACGCTCTAACATTTGCTCGTGGATGCTCACGTAGTTCATGTGGACTTTCATGGTGGCTGTTCTGTGTGGGCACCTTATGACCAGAAGTTGCCAAGGTAGGCGAGAGAAAGAGCAGACGTCTAGCTGGTGCACACCTTTAATATGAGCACTCTGGCAGCCAATCGCTGCTCGGGACCTGCCTACTCTACCTGCTCTACCAAGCGAATTCCAGGCCAGCCGGGGTTCCATAATAGTGAGAGCCTGCCTCAGAAAAACAAACAAGAATGGGCTTTTAACGGTAGTATCACAAACACTTTAAGTGCATTCCGGCTAATTCCTGCCTCTAATTCCCTGCTGGCTTTCTTACCTTACTTTCTTCACCTACATGGAAGGGAGCATCTTGTGCTGATGAGAAAACAGTGGGTGCCATGGAGAAAGCCCAGCAGCGGCTAGGGGTGGGCTGGGGTGGGTTGGTACCACCCCTGCCTGCTGTCCCGACCACTATGAATAGTCACATGCCCAGCTACTGGCCCACAGAGTCTACACTGATGTAGTTTCTGGCTCCAGGGCTGGCATGTGCTTCACAGAGGAAATGGGACTTCTGGGAGGAAGGGTTGTGCCCTGGGGAGAGGAGGGATTCAGGAGTGTAAGAGAAGGCCTCAGGCTCCCCTCTACTGGGCTCCCAGGAAGTGACAAGCTTCCTGCCACACCCAGAACTGTAGCTAAAGGAGGCTTTAGCAATCTTGGAGCCTTGAAGGACGTGGAGAGTCGTTAACCCTGCCCGCTCATCTGAACCCATTGGTACAGGTCTTTTGCCTAGCTTAGCTCTGCTTGAAGTCCCTGCAGCTGTCATTGATTCTCAAAGTTCTCGATTCAACCTTGAATTCATGCTACCTTGACCTCCGTAGCTGAGTTGGTGCTCTATATACACATCCCCCACTTCAGATAGAAGTGTCACTGTCCCTGGCATGGTTCTGAGGGTGGGAGTTGGGGTGCCCAGTTCACAACCTGTGACTGCCCGAGGCAGAGCAGCATGAGAGGGAGGAGGTCGAAGACAAGAAAGTGGCATAGAGACAGGTTTGGAGGTTTAGGTAGGGCTACACGGGGCAGGTCCTGGTGAGACTGGATGCCTGAAAGGGATTTGGTGAGTCTTTGGGGGCTTTGAACACAGAGAAATGCAGTACCCTGTGCTGGAGTCTGGAGCCAGGTTCTCCGGTTTCTGGGTGCCGCTTATGCCCTCTAGAGGCAGTCCAGGGTGCTTGGACACATGCCCGTCATGTGGCCACCCTGAGGAGGAGGGGCGAGTTAAAAGATTCAGAGAAAGGCTCTATTCTTCCCCCGACCTCAGCCCACCCTGGCTTGGGGGGAGGCAGAGGACCAAGAAACTGGGAGGTGCTAAGTTTAGCAATGTCTCTGTCCGAGTCACTTCCCAGCAAAAGGCAGCGAGGGCAGCAGAAGGCTGGGCTCCTTTACACAGGTAGCGAGACTTCATGAGCCGAGCTCGGGGTCTCAGCCAGGAAGCGTCTAGACTGCCTGTGCCATGCGTAGGCTGACCTGTCTGGCCTGCCCGAAAGAGGGAAAGTGTGAAGGAAAGTCGGAGAGCGCCCAGATGGGAAGAGGCAGGGCGTGAGGAGCGTCAGAGACCCCTGATGACACCACGAGCCCAACAGGACACTGGGAGGCTGATACCACCTGGAGCCGAAGCCTCCCCTGACTGCTTCCTACTTCCTGGACAAGACTATGCCCACTCAGGGGCCCCAGAAGAGGCTTCTGGGTTCTCTCAACTCCACCTCCACAGCCACCCCTCACCTTGGACTGGCCACCAACCAGACAGGGCCTTGGTGCCTGCAGGTGTCTATCCCAGATGGCCTCTTCCTCAGCCTGGGGCTGGTGAGTCTGGTGGAGAACGTGCTGGTCGTGATAGCCATCACCAAAAACCGCAACTTGCACTCACCCATGTATTGCTTCATCTGCTGCCTGGCCCTGTCTGACCTGATGGTGAGTATAAGCCTCGTGCTGGAGACTGCTATCATCCTGCTCCTGGAGGCAGGGGCCCTGGTGACCCGGGCTGCTTTGGTGCAGCAGCTGGACAACGTCATGGACGTGCTCATCTGTGGCTCCATGGTGTCCAGCCTGTGCTTTCTCGGTGTCATCGCCATAGATCGCTACATCTCCATCTTCTACGCCCTGCGCTACCATAGCATCGTGACACTGCCCCGGGCACGACGGGCCATTGTGGGCATCTGGGTGGCCAGCATCCTCTTCAGCACCCTCTTTATCACCTACTACAATCACACAGCCGTCCTCATCTGCCTTATCACTTTCTTTCTCGCGATGCTGGCACTCATGGCCATTCTGTACGTCCACATGCTCACCCGAGCATGCCAGCACGCTCAGGGGATCGCCCGGCTCCACAAGAGGCAGCGCTCCGCCCGCCAAGGCTTCTGCCTTAAGGGTGCCGCCACCCTCACTATCCTTCTGGGCATTTTCTTCCTGTGCTGGGGCCCCTTCTTCCTGCATCTCTTACTCATCGTTCTCTGCCCTCAGCACCCCACCTGCAGCTGCATCTTTAAGAATTTCAACCTCTTCCTCGTTCTCATCATCTTCAGCTCCATCGTCGACCCCCTCATCTATGCCTTTCGCAGTCAGGAGCTCCGCATGACACTCAGGGAGGTGCTGCTGTGCTCATGGTGAGCAGGGAGGTGGCTTCTGGTCTCGTGGCCAGGGCGCTGGGCAGAGGGTGACAGTGATATCCCGTGGCCCGCATCCGGTACGACCACAGGTATTGGTCTCTATTTGTCCAAGGGCGGATTAGATGAACTTGAAAATAGAAACACAAACTGCCTGGGACCAGGAGGAAGGGTAAATGTGACTGCAGGGCTCATCCAGGGTAGCTGTGGGGAATGAAAGAAACGGGATGGGAATTCTAGCTCCAGGCAAGGGTCAGGTCCCCGGGCTCCTGAAGAGACAGCCCCTACCTCTGGGGAGCTTCACCTCTACTCAGTGACTAGGCGGCCCCCACCCAACTCCTCAGGTCACTCAGGCTGGGCCCTCTACTGCTGGGATGAACAGGAAGTTTCTGAATTAAAAGAACGACAAGATCCGTAAAGGAGCACTACTCATGGTGAGGGCTTCCCAATGGGGAATTTGTGACCAGGAAAATCCAGCCGTAGTCATGAAGTAGGCTATTTAAGCAAGTGAGGCCCTTCCTCAATAAAGGGACCAGCATTGCAGAACGTGCTTCTAGCACTAGAGGAATGGGACTGACCTAAAGATTAGTCATATGGTTCATGGCAATCCGGAGAGGTGAGACCCAACTGCTCCCTCCCTCCCCCCAGTACTCCTCTGGCCTCGATAGAGGCCATTGGCCTATTAGTGGCACAACCTGTGGCTCTGAGCCAGAAAGCCATTGAAATGCTAAGCTCAGATGGAGCCCTCATCACTATCTGTCCTAGCTCTGTCAGGAAGTTTGAGTGGGAAAAGGGTAAGGACAGCAGTCAGGACAGGAAGAAGGGAGTCTCAGAAGCCACAGCTGCCTGCCTGAATTAGGAATTCACGGTCCGGAAGCACACCAAATACCCTAATCAGGCCCACTTGGCTTCCTCGGTATTACAAACACCACAATAGAGCAGGGGGCTGCAGGTTCAGAAGCCTCCGCTTTACCTCTCTGGTGACAAGACTGTTCAGGCTCCCTCCAGTTCAGCCATACACTGCAGCAGGACCAGAGTCCCAGCTCCTGATGGGGCCCACCTGTAACCCCGGCCAGAGCCTGCCCCTTTCCTGGCCTCATTCCTCCAGCACCTTCAGCCACGGCGCCACTCTGAGCTACCCTGAGGGGCCTGTAGCATAGCATAGGTCAGGGGTTGGGGTCTGTTTCTATTCGACATTGCCCTCCTGGGAGAGGCTGGCGGTGCCAGTGCTCTACCAGCCTAGGGAAGTATTTAAACTGTGGCTCTCAGGATAGAGGAGGGTGTCTAGGAGCTCGAGGGTATCTGAGTCCCAGGGAGTGGCACATGGGGTGAGCCACAGTTCTTGCTGCTGTAGAATGGCAGACTCCCCAAGCCCTTCTACTGCTACAACCTGGAATTCCTACTGCAAAGTCTATATTGGGTCCCCACCGATGCTAAGCACTCCTCTGTCCTCGTCCCTGGGGTGACCTCAGTCTGGACTAATAAATATGCCCTCAACCACCTCTCAAGACAGGGCGTGGCATCAATCCTGACCCTAGCCACACCATCAGCTCCAGCCTTGCTGGTTCCCGGCAAGGCCAGCCTTTGCTGGGAGACAGGACCGTGAGTCAGCCTTTATCCTGGCACCATAGCTCTCTGGGGACACGGGGAGCTGGCCTGGCCTGATGTCATCTGACAGGGAGGCAGCCCAAGCCTCTGAATGCTTCCAAGCATCTTCCCTGTCCAGACAAGGAGACTGAGCCAGATGCTCACCCAGGACTTCTTGAACCAGGCCAGCTGGAAACCAGCTACAAAAAGCCACATCATGGACACGTTGTGGGGGAGGAGCATCTCTTGAGAACAAAAGACCCATTTCTAAACTCAGCGAACTCAGAAGCTTATCCTCAGAGAAGAGTTGTACACAGCCACTGTATCCAGCACACGCCCGTGCAAACTGGACAAAGGCACCAGCAGTTTGCTTTTAGCTGCTCTTGTGAAATGAATGTTTTTGGACCATCTATGTGTGGTAGTACTGTCTCAAACTCTTCCAGGACTTCTGTCATTGAAATACCAAAAAGTCCCCATGAGGTGTCACTGGCCATAGATGAATATTAAATCAGTGTTGTATATGAACACATTGCATGTCTTCTGTTGACCATTTGGCTCTTCCTCCCAATGGGCCCCCTCCACACTCACTCAGTCTCCTTACCTAGTAGCTCCAGGTCACTCCATGTCCCCTTTTTGCCCTCACTTGTACCAAAAGTGAAAGGGAGGGTACCAATGACATCAGGGACTGCTCAGGCAGAAAACATTGTTCAACATCCTCTGCTGACTGGCTTGTAGCTCCTTAAGTGAATTTTCCACGCAGATATTCATGAAACGGGGTTACTTGCCAGAAACTGTGCATCCTCGCATCCCAGGTACATCTGCACCCTTACACCAACCCTTTGTGGAGCAAGGGACTGGTAGCCCTCTCTCCTCCAGAAAACAGTGACCTCAGAGTTGGAGCTATAATCCACCACCCTCCTGACTTGCGTTCCCAGTTCTGCACAGAAGTATCAAAGAGGCTCCAGCTTTCCCAAGCTCGCACACCCCAAGGAACCCAGCAAACTCAGAGAATATGGGTCTTGAATCTTAAGTACGTGAGAGTAAAAAAAGACCTTCTTCACAAAGCTGCAGGGTGGGGTTGGGGCAGGGACGAAATGGGGAGGGTAGCTACTGGGGTGGGGCACTGAGGAGCCTGGGCTCTCTATTGTCCCCAGAGCCGAAGGCCCTCCGGTGGCCCCTCCTCCGAAGGCGCGGCCAGACATGCTCCGCATTGTGCGGGCGGATCTCGATGCGTGGTGCTGATGCTGCAGTGCCTGCCGCATTCTGCGGCAGCGCCCCAGCATTGGTCGGCAGCACTGACATCAGCTAGCGAGGGCGGGGCAGCCTCTTATAAGAGGGCGCGACGGAGGCCACCGATCCTCCGCAGCCCGCTGTCCGCCTGCTTCTCAACTCAAGCCGTTTGAAGTCAGCATGAGGGAGATCGTGCACATCCAGGCCGGCCAGTGCGGCAACCAGATAGGGGCCAAGGTGAGGCTGAGCCGTCCGGCGTCCTGCGTCCCCACGAGAGCCAGCCCCGGGGGAGGGAGGAGAAAGAGTCTGTTCTGGGAGCCGCTAGCGGAACAAAGGGAAGAACCCAGCCCTTGCCCAGCCCCTTGCCCGGCTCCTGGGACCCTGGGATCCCCAATCAGCTCCCCTCACTCGCGCCACTTTGTCCCGCACCTAGGTTGCTGCGGACAGCTAGCGGCAAACCCTTCTGACTCTCACTTCCATCCATTCTGCTCACCCACACACACCATGGCTCCAGCAGGTACAGTGGATATGGTTGGGGGCGCCGACTGGGCGTGGCCTTCTTTGAGACTGCCACTTAAGCCTTGAGTAAGATGGGTGTGTCGGGCAACTTTGGGTGGGGCTCTCCCCTAAAGCCATAATGACTGTACATGCCCGAACCCCTACTGGAGACCTGGACGGTCTTCAAGAAGTCAGGCCGCCCTCACATCCTCAGCCTTGCTCAGATCACCCTCAGCTTCCTTGCCCCACCCTATTCCTTTGTTGGAGGGGTTGGGCCTGGACTCCCATGACCTTGGTCCAGAACTGGACTCTCCTTATTTTTACAAATCTTCCATCTCTAACCGCCCCCCCACCCAGAGCCTCCCACTGGGAATTGAGCACAGAACAAAGCCGACTGCAAAGGATGGCCTGTTTCTCCTCTATTGTTAGCCCCCCATCAGGTGTTGAAGCCTAGGAAAAAAAAAAAAAAAAAAAAGAGGGGGGGTTGGTGCAGTGACTCTGCATCCTGGCTGTGAGTAGTGAGGTAGCTGTCCTGTTTCCACGCCCTAGGATTCCTTACTCAAGGTCACACAGCCAGTAGGAGACAGAGCCGCTTGATCCCTGCAGAAGCCCAACTTGGGATTGGGTTGGGTCTGGGTGGGTGGGGTCAGCTACCTCCTTCTTCTCCCTTCTGAACTATTGTTTGAGCTCCATATTTGAGATGGAGCTTTGTCCAGGCGGATGCTGGATGCTGGATGGGGCTCGGTGTATAGCTAGTTCCCAAAGGAGGAGGTGGGGTAGACAGGTCCTGGAAGGGAGGGGACCGAAGCAGCGATTACCTCTGGAGGCTGTTGCCATAGAAACCGGGCAGGAACAAAAAGCTAATTACCATGGGCTGGGGCGGTCACGTGGCTGACATGTAAATTACAAGTTTGGCTCTAGGGTGGAGGTTCCTCTAGTTAGGGGGGAGGGAAGCAGCAACAGGGAGGCTCCCTAATCACTGAGGAGACAGCTGTTCCTATTCTAGGGAGGAACTTGGGGAGGGGGCTTCCTAGGGTAATCACTGACAGCTGCCCTGGCCTGAAGGGAGGGTGAGCGCTCATTAATGTGGTCACAGGTGCCAGGCCTTCCGTGAACATCTGCGCCTGGAAAGGCCAGGGGTGAGTGGGGGAGGGGAGCTTTGCGATCCCAAGACCAGTTGGGTGGTTCTCCTGTGCTGGAGCTGGTGCTGTACTGTGTTCGCGTGGACTCCCGTTTAGCAAGGGCCTGGAAGTCAGGTCAGACTCTGTCTATCCCAGGAATGTGAGCTGGAGAAGAGGCCCGAGCGCCGGACCCAGCTGAGCTTGATCTGTTTCTCAGCACTGTGGCCCTTAGGTTTCCCTTTTTTTATTGTTTTGAGGCTTTTGTTGTTTTGTTGTTGTGTTTTTTTAATTACATGTTTTTAAATTTTGAATACCTGATCCTTTTTTAACAGTGCAAACAATGAGTAAACTATCTGGGCAGGCGTGTCTTCCTTTCCCATTGTCTCCCTGAGTGGGCGTTGTAGTCAGTACAAGGCCCTCTGACCTAGAAGATCTCCCAGAGACCAGACAGAAGGGCCCGGCCCTGTGGGGATTGACTCGCTTAGCATCTGCCCCAGGCCATTTGAACTTCCTTGGCCAGACTTACTTCCTATTTTACAGCTGGCTTTAGGGTCCCTGGTGTTAGCTGCAGCGGGGAAAGTTTTCCCTGCCACCTGAAGCAGCTGAGGGAGTGAGCGCCAAGGGCTGGTTTTCTGCTTATGGTTCCTTTGGGTGGTGCCTATCCTGGCACAAAGGGCCATTGGCTTCAGAGAGGTGACGGGGCAGAGGTGTGGGTGGCATGGAGACAAGAAGAGTGAGGCCAGGAGGAAATGCTTGGAAGCAGCAGAAGAGGGGCATCAGCAATGCATAAGGTCACTGTCTCCTGTGAGTGAAAACCCTGGGCCCGCTGCATCATTGCGCCCTGGGTGTGTGTGCGTGCCCGCCCTGGGTGTGTGTGTGCGGTGTGGGTATCACCCTCCCCTAAGGCTGAGAAAGATGAAGGTTCTAGATGTTGAGTCACTTGCCTCGGATCACACCATGGATTTGAGCAAGGCAGGAATTTTAGTATAGGTGTGTGCAGATGTGTCAAGGTGGGTGGTGACATGTGCCCCCACCTAGGAGCAGAAATGACTGGGCCACCCTTTTTGTTCCTTTTCTGGGGCCTGGGATCCTAGATTCATTCTCCTATAAAGGAGTCCCTTAGAAAATATCTTTATGGTGCCTTTGTCTACACTTCTTGTGTGTGCCCCACTGGCTGCCTGAGTACTGCCCCACCCAAGCAGGAGCCTTTGGAGGACCTGGTGAGTTCTAGCGGAACGGAATATCTTTGGGGGCTTATGGACCTCCCTGTGAGAGTCATGCATCCCGACTCTGTTTGCACTCGTGGTCCACTACCCTGCTGTCTTCAGAGGCCCGCACCCCAAGAGGGTCAGCACCGTGGACAGCAGCAGTGTGCTGTGCCGGCTGGAATCCTGAGTCCACGGGACGTTTAGATTGGGTTCGCAACACCTAGTGGTTTTCTTTTCTGTAGTGACGCTACTTGATTTAAATAAGTCTATTCATTTACTTATCAAATATTCTATGTAGAATATTCTATGTATTCTATTATGTTTTTTATGTTAGCCTCTTAATATGTAGCCCAGACTGGCCTTGAACTCATGATCCTCCAGCCTAGGCCTGCTAAGTACTGGGTTTGCAGCTCTGTACCATTGCAGCAAGGAATATTTTATTTTGAATTACATTTTTCTACTTTTAATCTACAAAAGCAGCTTGTTGGCTGGAGATGTGGCTCAGTGATCAGGCATTAGTTTGACTAGCATGCAAGCGGCCTCGAAGCTGGTCTCCAGCAGAGTGAAAAAAGCAGAACCTGAAAACTGCAGAGAACTGAGCACGCTGCTGCACACGCACGCGCAGTACCAGCGACCCGAGAGGCCGAGGCAGGGAGATTAAGGTTGCTTCAGTTTGGGTGACAGAACAAGAACCTTGTTTCAGTTTTGTGTTTCTTTGTTTGGTCTACAGAGTGAGCTCCAGGACAGCCAAGACTACACAGAGAAACCCTGTTTCAAAAATAAATAAATAAAATGAAAAATAATAAATAAAATAAAAGCTAACGTGCACGTGACAAAACTCCAACAGCACCAAAGGGTTGACAATGAAAATGCTCTTTTTCTTAACCCCACACCAGGTCCCCAGGATGTCTCTAAGACATCTAAATATAGACCAGCACATGCAGACTGTTTCCTAAGCTGCTTTCAACCCTGATCAATCTTTTTCTCCACACGACTCCCAAGAAGAGATCTTTCGTTCCTCTAGGTCTTTATATTGTTAACTTATCTGCAAGTCTCTCGAGCTCCTAGCAGTGATGAAGGGTGTCGCAGCCAAGGTGGTACTCTGTGTGCCCTGATGAAGTGTCTTTCTGTCTGTAGCCCTTTCCTTCCCGGGCCCCCGGGACTATATAACAGTGATGACTATCTGCTGCCGTTACTCCTATGCTCTGTGCGATTAACTGTGTTTGCACAAGAACCTGTTATCCTGGAGCCAGCCCAGTGTATGGGGACACTAATGAGCATAACGAGCCCTTGTGCGGCCACTGTGAACTCTGATTCTTAGACCTTGCTCTGTGCTGTCTTGCCCTGCTGAAGTGATGGTGGCAGTGGCTGCAGTCTTGTGCAAGGGGCTCACTACCTGAGGGTAGCCGCTTGTGAGCCAATGATCCTGGGTGTTACCAGGCTCCTAGAATTTAGCTCTTGTAGACCAGGCTGGCCTTGAACTCACAGAGATCCACCTGTCTCTGCCTCAGACAAGCCATTCTGCGGCTGGAGACTCCTGGGGGCTCTTCTGCAGATCCAGTTGTGGGTCCCACTGCCTGAGGCCAATGATAACATACCAGGCACCCATGGAACTTTCCGTGTAAATGGCTTACACTGGCACTGAGGGTCACAGGTAGTGACTAAGAACCCGATGCTGAATCCGACCAGCTCTGCCACCTACGCTGGGCAGATTTCTACCTTCTGTGTGCCTTCAGTTCCTTTCCCAAAAAGGAAAAATAAAAAATGACCTCAGGCCGGGCGGTGGTGGCGCACGCCTTTAATCCCAGCACTCGGGAGGCAGAGGCAGGCGGATCTCTGTGAGTTCGAGGCCAGCCTGGTCTACAAGAGCTAGTTCCAGGACAGGCTCTAAAAAAAGCTGCAGAGAAACCCTGTCTCGAAAAACCAAAAAAAAAAAAAAAAAAATGACCTCAGGAGAGATCTGCATTTCCCTACAGGTGCAGCACTGGGTAGAACCTGCCAGTGTGGGCTGAGTCCTAGTCCACCCTGGGGGCCTGGTAATGTTAGCCAGATAATGCAGAGTAGGTATGGAGTTTTCATTCTTTTCTAAAGCCTTATGTTGTGTGTCTAGTAAGGTCCCGAAGTTTTACTTTTGCACCGAGGGCTTTAAGACTTCAGAATGGCAAAGACCTACTAAGTGGGGTCACAAGTGCCCACTGGACTCTTTTCTCCTGTCCCTATACAGTTCTGGGAGGTCATCAGTGATGAGCATGGCATAGACCCCAGTGGCAACTACGTGGGGGACTCAGACCTGCAGCTGGAGCGCATCAGCGTGTACTACAATGAGGCCTCCTGTGAGTACCACTCCGCGTCCATTCTGACCCTGGAAGAAGGGCCCCTGGGTAAATAGAGCCCTAGCATTCACTGACCAAGATCCTAGCAGGTCTGACTGTATATGAGGCACCCAAACTCACAGCATAAAAAGTGACTACCCTGGAATAAGATGCAAATGTATTTAATGATAGCGATGGCCTGGGTCATCCTACCTGCCCTGGGTGTCAGTCATTACACTCATGACCAGGCCAGAGATTACTATGGGTCCATGCCTAACACAAGTTCCAGCCCTTACTAAGTGCAGGAGACTGGTAACTCACACCGCTGACTCCTCTTTCCTCTCAGCTCACAAGTATGTGCCCAGAGCCATTCTGGTGGACCTGGAACCCGGAACCATGGACAGTGTACGGTCTGGAGCCTTTGGGCACCTATTCAGGCCTGACAACTTTATCTTTGGTAAGTTCTCCTGCTCCAGGCTCTGATGACAGAAACCTGGGCCTGGCAAACCCAGGTCAACAGAGGCAGAATGTCTGAAAGGGGATTATTTTTCACTGGGACTCTGGAGGGCAAAAATGACTTTCCACATTACAGTGGGCATTAGAGGTCCAGATGCCGGGTTCTGTGTAGGAAATAGTCCCTCTCAACATTTCCAAAGAAAGAGAGAACCACCCCCTCTGACCTTCACACGCGTGCCAGGGCATGTGCACACCCACACATGTGTGCGTACTCAACACATACATATTCTCTCTCTCTAAAGAAACAAATGTGTCGTTGTGTTTAAAGACCTTGGTACTAGACTAGCACGTGCCAGTTCTCAGCCAGTCCTCGGTCACAAGAGATGCTCAGGGTTTCATTTTGTTCTGGCTTAGAGGGATGAGGTGACTGTATTAAGGACAGCCTTCATCTCCCTTCACGGTCTCAGCAGACGGTTGGGAGGAAAGGTGAGCCGGAGAGGAAGGCTGAGCTATTCATCTGGGACATCCTTGAGAGACAGTAAGGCTCTCGTCTCATCCCAGATTCTCCATACCCTGTTAACAGTGTCTGCAGCTGAGATCCCCGCAACTCAACAGTGATGCCCAGGGTGGAATGAGAAGGCGTGTTAGCACAGTGTGTATTTTACAGACCACAGGGGAACCAATGCACTTCTGGAGTGTCTGGCAGGTCCTGAGGTCTGCTGTAGACCCTTGACTTAGCTCATCACCTGCTTCTTCTGTCTCTACAGGTCAGAGTGGCGCTGGCAACAACTGGGCCAAAGGGCACTATACTGAGGGCGCAGAGTTGGTGGACTCAGTCCTGGATGTCGTGCGGAAGGAGTGTGAAAACTGCGACTGTCTGCAGGGCTTCCAGCTGACACACTCCCTGGGTGGGGGCACAGGCTCGGGCATGGGCACGCTGCTCATCAGCAAGGTGCGTGAGGAGTACCCTGACCGCATCATGAACACCTTCAGCGTGGTGCCCTCGCCCAAAGTGTCAGACACTGTGGTGGAGCCCTACAACGCCACCCTGTCCATCCACCAGCTGGTGGAGAACACGGATGAAACCTACTGTATCGACAATGAGGCCCTCTACGACATCTGCTTCCGCACCCTCAAATTGGCCACACCCACCTATGGGGACCTCAACCACCTTGTGTCTGCTACCATGAGTGGAGTCACTACCTCCCTTCGATTCCCCGGTCAACTCAATGCTGACCTCCGCAAGCTGGCTGTCAACATGGTGCCCTTCCCCCGCCTGCACTTCTTCATGCCTGGCTTTGCCCCACTTACAGCCCGGGGCAGCCAGCAGTACCGTGCCCTGACGGTACCTGAGCTCACCCAGCAGATGTTCGATGCCAAGAACATGATGGCCGCCTGTGACCCTCGCCACGGCCGCTACCTGACAGTGGCCACTGTCTTCCGTGGGCGCATGTCCATGAAGGAGGTCGACGAGCAGATGCTGGCCATCCAGAGTAAGAACAGTAGTTACTTCGTGGAGTGGATTCCCAACAACGTCAAGGTAGCGGTGTGCGATATCCCACCCCGTGGGCTCAAGATGTCATCCACCTTCATCGGCAACAGCACCGCCATCCAGGAGCTGTTCAAGCGCATCTCGGAGCAGTTCACCGCCATGTTCCGGCGCAAGGCCTTCCTGCACTGGTACACGGGCGAGGGCATGGACGAGATGGAGTTCACCGAGGCCGAGAGCAACATGAACGACCTCGTCTCTGAGTACCAGCAGTACCAGGACGCCACCGCCGAAGAGGAGGGCGAAATGTATGAAGATGACGATGAGGAATCCGAAGCCCAGGGGCCCAAGTGAAGCTGCTCACAGCTGGGGTGTGGGGCCAAGTGGCAGCCAGGGCCAAGCCAAGCAGCATCTGTCCCCCAGAGCCATCTAGCTACTGACACTGCCCCCAGCTTTGCTCCCCACCGGCTCACTAGGGCATCCTAGGGCTCCCAGGTTAAAGTCCTTCAGTATTTATGGCCGTCCCTGCCCCACACGAGTCCACTTGGCTCTGTCCTCCCCGTTTAGGCCACCTCTGTATTTGTGTTGCTCATTTGTCTCTGTTTTATTACGGCTCCAGGCCTGGTGTTTTATGGTTTGTTTTGTTTTTTTACTGAGTTGTGTTTATATTTGGAGGGGGGGTATACTTAATAAAGTCTCTGCTGTCAGATCTCTGCCTGGTACTGGAGAGTTCTTTTCCTTTGCCTTTTTCTGCCATCTTTTCTTTCTTTCTTTCTTTTTTTTTTTTTGACAAGAACTAGGCTGAAGCATGTTTGATGTAAAGTAGGTTTATTTTTGTTTTGGGAAAGACTAATTTAGAGCTATAAGAGAAGGACAAACACACACAGGGTGGTGACTAACACTTGCGGCTAAGGTTTGTGCTTGAAGGGTCTCCACGGGCATCCCAGAGAGGGAGGGAGGGGAGCTAGAGAAGGAAGTTTGCTTGGTTTAAATCCTCATCCCAGAACCCCTGGCACATCTGACTCAGAAAGCAGCTGTCCTGATCTCCCACGGGGTGTCATGTTCAGCTTTCTTCCTGCTGTCTATGCTGAAAGTCAAGTGTTAGCAGCCATATAAGGAAACCGAAGCCTGAGACTTGAACTGGAGAGACAGGAAAGGGAAAACTGGGAAGGCTGGTACTTGGCCTTTGAGAAGGCGCTAGCTGGGAATGGGAGCCAACCATATGCTGGCTCCGTGTTCCCCCCAGTGGTGGTTTCCTGGAACTTCAGAATGCCCAGTATCCGGTTGCACAGAAAGTGACATTGCCAGAGATCCTTACCCAGCGCTCCCCCTCCTCCTCAGGGAGAAGACTGAAACCCAGAGAGGCCAACTGTGAGTGTGCACAGCTGGGCGAAGGCAGAACTTCTAAACTGAGCCTCTGCCGCCCATCCTTGTCGTCAAGGGTGTTGTCAGAGCTTAAGCCCCTACCCTCCGCTTGGTGACAGGGTACCTTCTCACAGCTTCTCTCTCCGTGTGTGAGTCAGTAGGTACTGAAGAAGACCTACGGCAGAGCTGTTGGTTGGTCCTGGCGTCAGACTAGGGCTGCTGCTCCTCAAAGGGCAACATCTCTCCAATTCTGGCCCTGATGTAGGCTGGGCTCCGGAGTTCAACACGGAAAAGTCAACAAAGGGCAATACTGTGCTGTCTCCGCTGTGGCTGTGAAACACATTTCCCTGAAACTTAGTGATCTGACCTGAAGTCTAAATTAACAATTTGTCCTGTCTTACTAAATTTTTGCTTGTTTTTGAGACAGGGTCACACTGGTTGTCCTGGAATTCACTATGTAAACCAGGCTGCCCTTGAACTCACAGAGATCAATCTGCCTCTGCCTCCAAAGTGCTGGGATTGAAGACTGGCAACTAAATTATTTACTTCCTATAGTGTTGGTTGGTACAACTGCAAGGTCCCACATTCCACTGCGGTGCAAGCAAAACTGTCGGTCTCTTCACTCTGGAGGTCTGGGCACAGCTACCTCGTCTTTCCAAGATGTGGTTGTTGTCTCCTTGCTCTTTTGTTCTGATTGTGAGGTGAAGGTCTTTGCTCCATCTCCTACGCACTCCCTGCCATGATGGGAGGGGCAAAGGCAACAGGTCCAGAAGAACATGGGCTGCCGCCTCCAATACTGAGCAAATAAGCAGTTCCTCCTTACCGGTTGGCTATCTCAGGGCTGTTGTGAGAGGATTGGGGAACTGAACAGCATTGCCACTTTTAGGGAAGCGATGCTCCAGAGTTCAGGGCAGAAAAAGACATTGAGCTTGGCTTGGCGCTCAGAGAGGGCACTCTTGGGGCCAAGCACTATACTGGTGGAAGCCCACACACCCGAAGAGGTGTGGCTTCAACCTAAGCCTCCAGTCCCCCCAGGCAGGAGGAAGAATGTGCATAGAGCATTGGCACTTAGTGTCCCTATCCATAGCAAAGGTACACCTCCTATCAGGTGTCAGTCACGTCCTGAGAAACCTGTGTATATATTAAGGTCTCCTATTTGATGCCAGTGGGCATTTGGGTGGTCTGTTGTATAGCCATAAGGAGCAGACTGTGAAAACTCCAGTCTGCTTGACCCTGCACTCTGGTGTTCCTAAGTAAAAGGGGGCAGGTCTAGAAATCAGCCCAAAGCTCATGTACAGCAAAGGCAGCAGAAGACAGACAGACTTTTTTTTTTTTTTTTTTTTTTTTTTTTTGCTCTTGGCTTTGGAGCCTGTCCTGGAACTAGCTCTTGTAAACCAGGCTGTCTTTGAACTCACAAAGATCTGACTATCTCTGCCTCCCAAGTGCTGGGATTAAAGATGCTTGCCACTGCTCTTGGCAGATTGCTCTTTGGACATCCTCATCATGCCATGTGACTGGTGCTATGATTGTTCCATTTTGGAAAAGTAACCTTTTCTCTGTGTGTGTGCGTGTGTGTGCATGTTGTGTGTGTGCATGCGTATATCTGATGGATATGTGCCTGCGTGTGATTGCACATGCATGTGTGGAGTGTGGAGGTTGAAGTCGTGTCTTCCTCTATTCTAAATACATCAATCTTATTTTGTGTGTAGGAGTGCTTTGCCTACATACATGTATATGCACCACATGTGTGCCCTGCTGCCCTGGAAATCCAGAAGAGAGCACTCGATCCCCTGCACCTGGAGCTACAGACGGTTATGGTTTCTGGCCAGGCAGGTGTCAGGAACTGAACTCAGACCTCTGTAAGAGCAATCAGTGGTGCTCTTTTTGTTTGTTTGCTCTGTGTGCTTTTTTCAAGACAGGGTTTCTCTCTGTAGGCCTGACTGTCCTGGAGCCTGCTCTGTAGACCAGGAAGACCTCGAACTCACAGAGATCTGCTTGCCTCTGCCTCCCAAGTCCTGGGACTAAAGGAGGCACCACCACTGCCTGGCACAGCCAGTGCTCTTACTGCGGGGCCATCTCTCTCCAGCCTCAGTTCTTTCCCATCTTATTTTTGGAACAGGCCGTCTCACGCAGCCTGGGACTCAGTAGATGACTGGCTAGACTGGCTGACCAGTGATCTCTAGGGATCTGTCTGCCCAGCAGCCCGGGACTGGGTTATGAACCCACAGCAATGCCAGCTTTTTATGTGGGTGCTGTGGAGCAAATCAGGTCCTCACTTTAGCCACGGAGCCATCTCCTAGACAGTGGGCAACTAGCCCGGTTTTTAGGTTTTGTTTGGCTATGTGGTCCCTCACATCATTGGCTCGGTTGTGTTCTTGTCTGTAGGAATTTAGCCCAGAAAAATGGCTTCTTCCATTTGTTTTGGTTTTTGACAGAGTTCATTGTCCAGGCTTGCCAAGGGTCCCAGAGTTCCTCCTGCCTCAGTTTTCGGATTACTTGCTACTACAGTCAATAATCTCTTTTAAATTACAAAGAAATGATGCCTTTAGAATTTTGGCCATAAAGAAACAGACTGAGCTGAGGGTGGGGGTGGGGGGACTCATGACTTTAATGCCAGCTTTCAGGAGACAGAGGCTGGCAGAATTCAAGGATAGCCAGGAGTACACAGAGAAACCCTGTCTCGAGGACGAACAGAAGGAAGGAAGGGAAAGAGAGAGAAGGGGGAGGAGAAGGGGAGGAGGAAGAGGGGGGGGAGAGAGAGAGAGAGAGAAAGAGAGAGAGACAGAGACAGAGACAGAGACAGGGAGGGAGGAGAAAGGAAGGAAAAGAAAGAAACGAAGGAAGGAAGGAAGGAAGGAAGGAAGGAAGGAAGGAAGGAAGGAAGGAGAAAAGGGAAAAAAGGAAACTGGCTGCAACTCCTTATCAAGATAGAAACGCCTAATACAACAGGCAAAAATAGAAAGGGCCAGTAGGGCAGTGGTGGCGCACGCCTTCAATCCCAACACACCGGAGGAAGAGGCTAGCGGATCTCCGAGTTCGGTCTACAGAGCTAATTCCAGGACAGCCTAGGCTACACGGAGACATCCTCGCTCGAAACAAACAAAAATAAAGAAAGCCCCAGAGCGAGATACAGGGCAGGCCGCAAGGATCGCCCAGGCAGCACTCCGCCCACAGCTTCTGTTCTTACTCAGGCTTTGCTCCAGGCTCCACCCCTGTAAGTCCGCCCTCTGGGGCTTGGATCAACCCACTCTTTCACCTCCGCTGGCCTCTTACGTCCCTGGCTCCACCCGTTGGCCTTAGCACTCTGGTTTTTTGATTCGCTTTCCAAGGACACGTGTCCAACCTAAAATTTCCGGAAGAGGGCAGAGTTTGATTTGGCCTGCCTTGGGTTGCCTAGTGACCGCCGTGATGGGTTTGTCTCAGGAGGCGCTTCAGGAGTTAAGTTGAACAGTGATGCCTTCAAGGGAATGGGTGGCACGTCTGTTGTCTCAGGCCACTGGAGCTCACTGACAGAGGCCAAGGAGGCCAGAGCTGTTACAGCATCGACAGACAATGTCCTTAGAGCTGTGGTTGCACGATCTGCGCATAAGAACCTAGTAGTGAGCCAGGCACTCAGGAGGCAGAGGCAGGCAGATCTCTGTGAGTTCGAGGCCAGCCTGATCTACAAGAGCTAGCTCCAGAACAGGCTCCAAAGCTACAGAGAAACCTTGTCTCAAGAAATAATAATAATAATAATAATAATAATAATAATAATAATAATAATAATATAGAACCTAGTAGTGTTGGAGAATACTAGTTCAAAACTGGCGGAGGAGTGCCAAACTACAACCTTTGCTAAGCTTACTTCTAAGTTAAGAACAGCTGTTCCACAAGACTTGCTCCTTGCCAGATGCTCTCCTTGAGAGTTCTACACATACTCCTCTCTTGATCCTTTATAACCACATTGCAGGCGTGTTGTAGACATCTGCTTGACCTAATCATGATGATTAGAAATTGGCTTTGTTAAACAATGGACTTCCAGCACTCTGCAAGCTGAGGCAGGCAGATCTCATCTCTGAGTTCCTTTGAGAGGCCAGCCTGGTCTGCCCAGTGAGTTCTAGACTACACAAGGCTACAGAGTGAGGCCCTGGTTCGATCACCACCTCCAAAGAGTTCCTCAACTGGGTCCACAAAGCCACTAAAAACCAAGAGTCTTGTATTTCTGCATGAATTTTCACCTTTCGCCTTTGTCTTAAACATTTGTATTTGCGTCGACATCTGCTCAATTTTTTTTATTATGTATACAATATTCTGTCTGTGTGTATGCCTGCAGGCCAGAAGAGGGCACCAGACCCCATTACAGATGGTTGTGAGCCAGCATGTGGTTGCTGGGAATTGAACTGGGAATTGAACTGGGAATTGGAAGAGCAGGCAATGCTCTTAACCTCTGAGCCATCTCTCCAGCCCCAATTAAAATTCTTTACTGCCCTTTTTATTTTACTTTTGAGTCATGGTCTCACATAGTACAGACTGGCCTTATACTTATGGCCATACACCTGCCTCAGCTTTTTTTTTAGTGCAGGGACCACAGACGTGAACCATTAGACAAGAAGAAAATTTATTCATTTGTTTGTTTGTTTGAGATAAGGTCTCACTATGTAGTCCTGGCAGGCCTGGAGTTTACAGAAATCTGCCTGCTTTTGCCTTCTTGGTGCAGGTGTTTAAGGTGTACACCTGGACAAGAAGATATTTCTTAAAATGCCCTACTCAAGCCAGGCACAGCAGGGTGTTCAGCCTATTTTCATGTGCTCCCATCGTCCTTCTGTGGCCTTGCCTTGGGGTAAGGATATAGGACCCCACTCAAAGGAAGCTTCACCAGCAGAGGGTGGTTTTAGCCAGAGATGGGTAGGGGAGAGAGACAGAAGACTCAGTTGGAAAAGGGAAGAGTATGAATGGTGGGTGGGGGTTGGTAAGCAGCTGAGAGGGATCAGAGCCATGCGTTTGGAACCACCTGGCTCCAGGAGAGGGCATCAATTCACAGTGGAATCTCTTCCCCACTTGTCCTCATCCAATCCCCACACTACATCAGAGGGCTCTTTTGATAACAAAATCTTAGTCAGACATGGTGGTTCACATGTGTGATCCCAGCATTTGGGAGGCTGAGACAGCCTGGGTTACATAGTGAGTTACAGACTAGCCTGGGCTACAGAGTGAACCTATATCTCAAAACAAAACAAAACAAAAAACAAAAACCAACAACAACAACAACAAAAACCAAACCAAACCAAAATCCAAACAAAAAAATTATGCTACTCAGCCAGGCAATGATGGCACACACCTTTTTAAATTCCAGAACTGGGGAGGCAGAGGCAAGAGGATTGCTCTTGAGTTTGAGGTCAGCCTGGTCTACAAAGCCAGTTCTAGAACAGTCAAGGCTACACAGAAAAACCCTATTTTGAAAAGTGAAGCAAAATGTGTTACTTCTCTGCTCAAAAGACAATGATGTTTCTTATGTCCTTACCCTTCAAATCCCTCCACAAGTATATAAACTATCTTTTAACAGTGAAGGCCCAGGGACTCATTTCTTCTTGAACACACCCACAGTATGCCCCAGTGGCCAGTGATGTTGGTGTGCTGACCTCAGACACGAAGGCCCCAAAAGTGGCCCCGCACCCTGTGGACTCTCACCTTCAGTCGCTCCAGGTCTTCATGTAGCTTGTTGTCTAGACCTTTGGCCAGAACCTGGCTGTACTTTCTGTCCTTCACATCCTTCTGTCTGTTCAAGAATGAGTCTGGGATCTTGTACTGTTGTGGGTTCTGAATGAGGGTGATCACATGCTCCAACTCGTCCTCCGTGAGCTCTCCCGCCCTCTTGGTGAGGTCAGTGTCCACTTTCCTTAACACCACATGAGCACATCTCTGCTCCACATCCTGATGGCAGTGATGGCCAAGACAATTTTTTTTCTTATTGCGTTATTGATTTTTCTTTTTTTTCCAGTTTATCTATTTTTTATTAAAAATTGCCATCTCCTCCCCTCCTCCTCCCCCTTCCCTCCCCTCCCCTCCACCCACACCCCCAAGACAATTTTTTGCTGCCCATCGATGTTGGTGTTGAGTACTCAGAAGAAGTACCAGAACTTCCGGGGGATCACTAGCACCAGTCTTTAAATCTTAAGCCAAACATCAAGCCTCCCTCTCCAATCGTAGGTGCTGTGTCCTTCTTAATGCTCAACACACACCTGATTGATGTATCTCTTTTACCTGTCTGTCTGGTATTTGGGTGCTGAAACCTCATCAAGTCTTCTCTGTATTATTTTCTGGGTTTTGCCAGAGCATGACATATAGTTGGTGCTCAATAAAAATGCTGTTGAATCAAAGGAAATTGGTAATTGAGAAATAGGCAGAACTGGGTTCATCCCTGACTCTCCTTGAAGGTGAGGGACAGGTTCCACCGCTATTATAGACACTGGTTCATATCAGCAACTGTTACTAACTGGCTAAGGAGTACTCCACCTGCTAAGGAGACCATTTCCACTCAGACCACCCTCATCTGGGGATTCAATTGTTCCTGGGCCTGTGTGACTAGCACCGTTGGGTCCAAGCACTGGTCTAGGCTTCCAGCACTGAAGAAAGCATACAAAATGCTTGCCTTTAGCTCTTAGCTTTGGGGATGAGTACCAGACAATAAGTACAAATGTAAGGGGGGAGGGAATATCAGACAGTGATGAGTAGGAAAAGGACCGTGCCTTTCAGAGTCCTCTGCTGACAACCGCGGATGAAGGGGAGACATTGGGCTGTCGTTAGGAAAGAGTGTCTCATAGAGGTTGAGCAGGAGAGGGCCCTAAGTGTGGACCTGGCTTGTTAGGGCTGAAGAGAGAAGCTAGTGAGAGAGCTGAGAGGTGGAGTCTGAGGCCGACTTCTCCAGGACACTTCTAGATGCCGAGCTGAGACTTGGGGGAAGCTGAGGACAGTGAGGTTGCCACGGCTGTGGTAGTTACCATGGAGTGGGCATTGGTGGAAGTCAGGCCTGACAAAGCATCTGGAGAACATGATTAGGAATGCACTAGGATGCATTCAGTGGGAATGATTCACCTGCTATCAAAGAGGGTGTGTGTGTGTCTGTGTGTGTGTGTGTGTGTGGTTCTATCAAAGAGAGGTGTTAAGTGTCTACACGGTGGTGTCCTGGAGACAGTTGAATGTCATTGTTGGAGTTGTGGGAACGTTGAGGGGTTGCCACTGCGGAGCCATTCGCTTGAACGCAATTACCAGGGGATGAAATTTTTCCAGAAGTGAGAAAAGCACCTCATAGCCCCCAAGACAGTATCTTGGAGGCACATCAAATGATCCAGAGGCACAACCGGTGTCATGAACCTCCTGGCCGGAGGCGGCAGCAGCGGGCGGCGGAGCCGGTACAGTGTAGCAGCCGCAACGGAGTACAGTGTAGCCAGCCGGTCCGGTACAATGTAGCGGCAGCCAGGTAAGCGGCGGAGTGGGCTCCGCAGGCGACTGGTGGGTCTTGTGGGGAAGCAGGCGAGGGTACAGATCTCGTCACGCGATCACCACTTGCCGGAATCCAGGACCCGGTTTCTGTCGCGCGCACCCAGGGCGCAGAACTGGCAGAGGCCTCAAGCTAGGAGTCCAGCTCCAGGCTGCCGCCTGCTGGCTCTCCGCTGTGAGCAAGGCCTTGGTGACCTCATTGGTCCCCGCATTACGTGGGGCAGAGCTTAGCATCCACTGATGGGGACCCCCGCCCCTTCAGCCCCCAGGAGGCCGTCAGAGGCTGTGTGTGGGGCTCCGGAGCCAAGCACCACAGGACTGTTTGCCCTCTTGCGATATTGGGCTTTTCTGAGCTTTCGGTTTCACAGCCATGAAATAGGTGAGGAATGTCATACAGAGCTGCCCCAGTGAGGACAGGAGCATCCTCAGAATGAATTCATTTTTTGATGGGTAGACGTGTGAGGTGCGCTTCTGGGGTGGCTTCGCTGCATCTGCTTGGGTAGTTGAGAATGGTTAACCCTGGCTCCGATTGGCCCGTATTTCTCGTCCATCCTTGTTACAGACAGGATCAGATAGGATCTACCTTGTCCCTTCCCAGGACCTTCTATGGTCCTTGTACTCGCAATTTTCTTGTGGCTGAACCCACGGTAACACATGGGACGCCGGCTCTTGGTATCAGAAACACGCCCTAAATTTCTGCCTAGTACTTCTGATGCGTCCATAGACCCTCGATCTTTCCTCCCAGGGTTTCAACTGTTATTATCAGCTTTAGGAGAGGGCTCTGCAGGGACTTGATGGAATAGAGTTTTGTTTTGTGTTTTTCCCTTTCTTGAGGCGAACCATGAATTCTGGGTACAGAACTCTGTGAAATGGGTGGGGAAATAGGAGATGGTGTCATACTCAAAGCCAGCTGTTGCTTCCAGCAGCCAATGCTGGGATGTTGTCTCTTTGTTCTCAGTTGTCTGGGCAATATGATTCTCCAAACTGGTTCCAGACAAACTAGGCAGACAGGTCAAATGACTCCGTTGCTTAATTCATCCCCTGCTTTTGTTCCAGATCAGGTGGTGGCAGTGCCAGTCAGAAATGGGTAAGGGAACCTTTTTCTTGGGGAAAGTCGCCCAGAGGAGAGTTGCTGACAAGTATTCTTGCCAAGGTCTTTTTGCCTCTCTGACTGTATTCTAAAATATCAGGAGGTTTCCAGGGAAGGCTTCTGGGAGTGGCTCCTGCACCCTCCCCCCCCCCCCCCCCCAGCTCCTTTTAGATTGGGCTGACCTCAGAATGTCAGTACTGCTCAGCTGCAACTCCCATTTCTGGTATTACCAAACTATACCCTCATCCTTCCTCCTTACCTTGGACTACTCCCCAACTTCCAGTCAAGAGATTAGGGCCATATATTGATTCTTCTTCTTCTTCTTCTTCTTCTTCTTCTTCTTCTTCTTCTTCTTCTTCTTCTTCTTCTTCTTCTTCTTTTTTTCTTTTTTTTTTTTTCAAAACAGTGTTTCTCTGTGTAACAGCTCTAGCTGCCCTGGGACTCACTTTGTAGGCCACACTGGCCTTGAACTCACAGAGATCTGCCTGCCTCTGCTTCCAGAGTACTGAAATTAAAGGTGTGTGCCACTGCAATCTGACTTGGGACTTTTTTATTAATGAATTTAATTGTTATAACAATCTTCCTACTAGACCCTATGGAGGTTGTTTTAGTGGTTACAGAAATGAACCAGCCTATATGTGAACTGTTAGGCAGATGTTTCAATTCCAAAGGGGAGAGTTTGAGAGAAAGCTTATGCTGCCAGCAGAGAAAAATGAAGGCATTTTATTATTTTTGTTTGTTTTTTTGGTGGCGGGATATAGGGTTTGTTAGTCATGAGACTTCTTTTTAAAACAGGGCCGCACCATGTTTCTTTGGCTCACCTGCAACTTGTTATGTAATACAGGCTGGCCTTGAACTCATAGAGATCCATCTGCCTCCACTTCCTAAGAATATAATTTATTTTATTTTATTGTGAGACAGTCTCACTGTGTAGCCTTGGTTAGCCTGGAACTGGACGTGAAGCTCATGCTGGCCTTGAACTCAGACATCTTCCTGCCTCTGCCTGGAATTAAAGGCACGTGTCACTGTGCCCTGCCCAATATGTATACATAGATTTGTTTTAGTGTTTTGTTTTTTGAGACAGGGTTTCTCATTTTTAAAGAAATGTCTTTCTCGTTGTTGAAGGGGATTTTCCCGTGTAAGATGGAGATAGACGGCCAGTTTGTCCTTAGAGGGCTCCTGTCCTTTCCATGCCTGGTGGAGTTTTCTCTTGCAGTAAGAGGATGGGCATTGGGTGCATCTACAGAGTGCTAACAAGAGGGGAGGAGCTGAGTGAATAGCAGGCTGTACAGATTGAGGGCAGCGAGTCTGTCTCTTTCCCCCGTGATTGTCCCTATTTACTGCCTAACCCTGCGTGGTACTATTATAATTCCTCTTTTGAGACATGAGACATTGGGAGCAGAGAAAGGCTGTGGGGCTGGCAGAGCTAGCATCCACATCGAGGCTGTTCATCTTAGCCATATGAGGGGAATGGGGCCATCTATTAGACTCCGTTTTGGCTACAAGGACCAAGAACTCTCCCTTCCGATAGCAGTGATCTAAACAGGTTTGTTTCTGCCTTACTTGGCTGAAAGCGGCTGGTGAGCAGTTCTAAGCTAGATGGAATTGCTTTAGGTCGTGTTACTTGGCAGTCCTCATTTGCGGCTTCTGTCATAGCTCAAGGTGCTTGTGCCAGCTTCATCCATTACATCTGCATTCCAGACGGAGGAGGAAGGGCGGAAGAACAGTTCTGAGAAGTCCCGAGTGATCATTCTGCTCATGTCCTATTGATCAGAACATAGTCGTATTACCATGCCTAGGTGCAGGGAAGACTGGGAAATCATGTCACAATGACGACTCCTCACTCAGGATGAAAGGGTGAGTGAACGCGGGGGTAGCTGAATCTCTCCTGCACTCTGGCTATTCCTTAGGATTCTCGGGAGGTGCTGGGCATTAGTTGGGGACCCGTGACTGTAGCACACTGTGTGACTTACTCAAAGTTATCAGCCCAGGGCACCTGCGTCCCCGTAGGCCAGTGGTTCTCAATCTTCCTAACGTTTTGGCCCTTGAATACAGTTCCTCATGGTTGTGGTGACCCCCAAACCATAAAATTATTTATTTTTATTTTTTTTTTTTTTGGTTTTTCGAGACAGGGTTTCTCTGTGGCTTTGGAGCCTGTCCTGGAACTAGCTCTTGTAGACCAGGCTGGTCTCGAACTCACAGAGATCCGCCTGCCTCTGCCTCCCGAGTGCTGGGATTAAAGGCGTGCGCCACCACCGCCCGGCCATAAAATTATTTTTGTTGCTACTTCATAGCTATAATTTTGTCACTGTATGAACCATAATGTAAATATCTGATATGCAGGATATCTGATATGTGACCCCTGTGAAAGGGTCATTCAACCCCACCACCGTCAAGGGGCCAAGACCCATAGGTTGAGAACCACTGCCTTAGGCCTTCTGTTGGCAGCTGATAGTTCTTATCGCTCTGGCCTCCTCCCTGGACAGAGGCAAAGGCGGCTCTGGAGAGGGCCCCTGCAGGTGCTGAGAGGTCATCAGTACAGGTTCCCACTCCACAGTGAGGACCGAGCAGGGCCAGCCACTCTTGCACTTTCTCCTCCAAGTGGAAGAGCAGGGAAAGAGTCACAAGTTTTGTTTTTTGTTTTTTTTCCAAGGCAGGGTTTCTCTGTGGCTTTGGAGCCTGTCCTGGAGCTAGCTCTTGTAGACCAGTCTGGCCTGAACTCACAGAGACCCGCCTGCCTCTGCCTCCCGAGTGCTGGGATTAAAGGTGAGCGACACCCATGCCTGTTGTGCTGAGTGCCTGTGAACTAATTTCACCTGCAGTGACCCACCTCTGGGTGAGGAAACAGGCTGAGAGAAGCTAGGGATTGAGGCCTAACTAGATAAGTGGAGAACTGCATTCCGGCTGCTTCTGTTTTATTTGGATACAGCCCCTCCCTTTTTGCCAGGAGCCACCAGCTGTGTGTTCCAGTGTAGGCTGAACTCTAGGGAGGGGAAAGAGCCTAGTGATCTTGACTTCAGACAAGTGGGAAGCTAAACACTTTCCTGCTATGTGGGATCCCAGGGCGGGAAGCTATAAGAATAACTCAGACCATGTGGTTCTGAGGCAGGACTGGAGCACAGGCCCAAGAGGTACAAGCCTATACTGGAACCTAGATGCATTGCTGGGACCAGGGAAGAGTGCCTAGATCACTCCTCCAACAGGACAAGGATGGGCCTTGACTTCAGAGAATTCACTGGTGAACACTCTAGCTGATATTCTTGGGTCTCTGTTTTATATGGAACACCCCAAGTAAGGGGACAGGAAGGAAGATCCAGTTCCTAGAGGTGACTCTCCTAGGAACAGGCTAGTAGCAAGGGCCTGGCTGGATTGGGGACACATGAGAAATTTGCCATTTGAGGCCTAGCAAAGAGCCTACTGAGTAGTTCTGGGGCTAGAGCCCTCCAGCATCTGGGGCCAAAGGAGCCCCTGCATAGGAGGAGCAGGGCCTCGGATTCTAGACTTTGCATCTGGCACGCTGGAATAAGCCTGTACCCTGGGTCAGCCCTCATCACTGGGGGTTCTTCTGAGAGAACACCATCTGCAGAGTCTGGCTAGAGGAGCGGAGGCGGCCTGTGGGGAGGATAAGGATTGAGGCTGCTTTGTGGAGTTGCCCTGCACTATCCCCCAGCCTCTGGGATGGGAGAGAGGGCACTGGAGAAGAGGGATGGGTCATGGCGCGCCTGGACACTCATCTCAGCCCTGCTGGGCCCTGCAGGTGGGATGCTATGGAATATGATGAGAAGTTGGCTCGGTTCCGGCAGGCCCACCTCAACCCTTTCAACAAGCCGCTTGGACCAAGGCAACATGAACAGGAACCCAGTGGGAAGGCCCAAGAAGTCAGTTCTGAAGGTGAGCCCTAGTGCAAGGTGAGGGCTGTGAGGCCTGACACCTTAGACCAGCCCTACCACTCCCTCTGCATGTGGCCCTTCCCACCTGCTCTGAGGTTCTCCTTTGTCTTCCTTACCAGAATAAACACTCTCTAGACGGCAGGGATCTGAGTCTGGAGAATCACCGTCAAGTCCCCGGTCCTTACACTGTATGTTCTTAGTGAACACTTGAGCAAACTCAGAGCTAAGGTCTCGGGAGAAGAGTCCAGTGGGTGGAATGTCTGTAGATAGACCCTCACCTCCTTGGGGTCAGAAAGGGACGAGGGCAGTCATTTTGGATAAAATAGTAGAGTGTTGGGACCAGAGCAGTTGTCAGGATGGCCTGAAGTTCACACAGGACTTCATGAATTTTGTGATGTAGGCAGTTGGTTGGTAATGTCTTGTCAGTCACACAGGAAGCGTCTGCCTTAGAAATTGGGATTATTCATTTGTTTATTGAGAGACCAGGTCTCTATAGCCAAGGCTGACCTGAAACTGGTGACTCTGTTCCAGCTTCTCAGCTGCTGGGATCGCAGGCATTGTATGGCCACACCCAGTTTGGAATGGCACCATAATGCTATCTTGTAGATCTCTCTGAGATACCCAGTCTTGGTTCACAAGGTCAGACTTCCTACTAGGGGATCAGAAACTTCACTTGTAATTTTGATTAGTGCTTTCTGGTCTCCACAGTGAGACAGAGTCCTTTACAAACGCCAACCAGACAGAAACAGACAGCTAAGTGGTTCCCACTCCCCCCTTTCTGTGGGCACCCCAACACCTCTGTGTTATGGCTTAGGTAAAATGTAAAATGCTGCAGATCCCCAAAGTGGCTGCAGTGGGCAGATGGTCCTGAGACCACGCCGCAGGTCCCTGAAGTGGCAGCAGGCAGCGGGTCCGAGAGCTGCCTTTCCCAGGCAGGGACGGCACAGTTCCCCAAGTGGCTGCAGTGGGTCACCAGGGGCAGGGAGTCCCAAGCAGGGAGCCGCGTGGTGGGTGAGAGGCCTCCATTGGGCACGCCACGAGACCACGCTCCGGGTGGGTCCCTGGCAGGGAGCCAGACAGTGGGCTAGAGATAGGTGGACAGACACACCATGATGCCAGAGTGAGGTTGGATATATATTTAGTGGGTTATGGAGGGGGAAGGGGAGAAGAGGAGACAGAGAAAAAAATCAGAGAGAGGGGAAGGGGAGAAGTGGGGGGAAAGGGGGGGAGAGACAAAAGCTGCCTCTGGCGAGGGAGAGGGAGGGAGGAGAGGGAGAGTTTAGCTTGCCTCAGTGGACCTGGAGGGAGTGGGCGTGGCTTGTTTCTTAAAGGGACAGAGCAGACCATTACACTCTGCCTCAGTTCTATCCAGCCCAGCCACGTCCGTGGGTAATGAGGAGAAAGAGGTGGCAGGCGGACCGTTTACCACCTTTCTTTCATGCCCTCTCACTGCAGAGACTCTGCCTGAGTTGCCCGCTGGGGAGCCTGAGTTCCGCTACTCTGAGCGCGTGATGGATCTTGGCCTGTCTGAAGACCACTTTTCCCGCCCTGTGGTAAGGTTTGGAGTCTAGACCCTTACTTAGGTGTTAGCCTCATGGGGCACTTCTAAGTGCTAATGGTCCAGACACTCTCTTGAGCAGCGGTGCAGCTTCCTTCCTAGCTAGCTGCTACTGTTGGGCGCAATGGCTCCCAAGTCAGCCAAGGCTCCTGGGTTTCGAATATGAAACACACATGGCCCCTGGCCCTCATCTTCAGAATCTGAGGGTCTAGAGACAGTTTGGGGAAGGGCAGTGGGGCTCCTCTTTTGTATTTATTTGTTTGTTTGTTTATATTTATTTAGAGACAGGGTCTCACCGTATTTCTTTGGCTGGTTTACAATGTAAACCAGACTGGCCCTGAACTCACAGAGATCCACCTGCCTCTGACTCCTGAGTGCTAGGAATAGGGTTATGTGCCACCATACCTGGGAGTTTTCATTTATTTATTTATGTGACCTTTAAGCTTTGCTCATGCAGATGTATACATATACTACATATGTGAATATAATTTTTTTTTCTGAGACCGGGTCTTACTATGTAGCTCTGGCTGTCCTAGAACTCGCTGTGTAGACCAGGCTGGCCATGAACTCACAGAGATGCACCTGCCTCTGCCTCCTGAGTGCTGGGATCAAAGGTGTGTGCCACTACGCGTGCCTTGTGTGTATGTAATTTTTATGCGTGTGTCTGTACACACTAGGGATTAGACTCAGAGCCTCATGCATGCTAGGCAAGAGCTCTCCAACTGAGCTGTATCCCCAGCCTCAAACCCCTCTTTTAAAAAGGATTTATTTAGCCTGGTGGTGATGGCACACGCCTTTAATCCCAGCTCTTGGGAGGCAGAGGCACAGGCACGTGGATCTCTCTGTGAGTTCAAGGCCGATCTGGTCTACAAGAGCTAGTTCCAGTACAGGCTCCAAAGCTACAGAGAAAACTTGTCTCAAAAAAAACCAAAAAAATAATTTATTTATTTTTGTTTTGTGTGTATATGTGAATGGCTGCATATTATGTATGTACACCACTTGTGTGCCTGTGGAGCCAGAGAGAGGGAATTGGATACCTTGGAGCTGAATTATAGACAGCTGTGAACCCCTCAGTGGGTACTGGGAACTGAATTCAGGATCTCTGCAGGAGGAACTAGTGCTTTTTCCCCCTCTAGGTTTTTCAAGGCAGCATTTCTCTGTGTATCCCTGGCTGTTCTGGGGGCACACTCTAGACCAGGCTGGCCTTGAACTCAGAGAACCGCCTGCCTCTGCCTCCTGTGCGCTGGGATTAAAGGTGTGTGCTGCTGTCACCACCACCACACCAGCTAGGAGCAAGTGTTCTTACCTTCTGAGCCCTCAGTCTCCCATTTTTAACTTTTCATTTTGAAATTAATTCTACCTAAGCTTCTAAGGCTAGCCTAAAACTTGCTTGTAGTCCAAGCAGGTCTTGAGTTTTTTTTTTATCCTCCTGCCTCAGCCTCTCACATGGTTAGCCAAGCCCAGAGTGGTTTTGAGAGCATGCCTCACAGTTCCTTTTAGCCACAAAGTAAGCTCCATTGCGGAAGGAAGGGCACCGCTGTCTTTCTGTCTGGGTCTTTCGAAAGCCCACTGTGTGGAAGGAGGACCGAACCTCTTGAGGGCAGAGTCAGCTGACACCCCCACCCCCTCACACACCGGCTCTGAGATCTGAACCTGGAAACAGCATTCTAGGGCTGGGCCTTCGTGAGGCTCTGAGCTTCTGGGTCAGTGTGTGAGAAAGCACACAGGAGTGCCGAGACTGGGGTGAGCTACTTTAGGCTGCTTCTTTCACTTGCTTCTTAGCCCTTAAGTCAGAGGCCTCTTCCTGGTTTTCTCAGCTTTCTTTTTAGAAGTGAAGCAGCTCCCGGAGGTGGTGGAGCACTCCTTAAATCTCAGCATTCGGGAAGCAGAGGCAGGTGGATCTCTGTGAATTTGAGGCCAGCCTGATCTACAGAGAGAGTTCCAGGACAGGCTCCAAAGCTACGGAGAGAAACCCTGTCTTGAAAAACAAAAACAAAACAAAACAAACAAAAAAAAAAAAAGAAAGAAAGAAAGAAAGAAGTGAAACAGCCTGACTAAAAAAGCTATTGGATTAGATTTCTAAAGAGGAAGCGTGACGTAAGCGTCTACGTTGGGAGCCTCTGGCAGGTTAGATAAGCACTCTACTACAGAGCAACACTCCCTGCAGACAAGGTTTCTCTGTCCTTTAGCTGTCCTGGAACTGGCTCTGTAGACCAGGCCTGCTTGGAATTCAGAGATCCACCCGAGTGCTGCCTCAAGTGCTGGATTAAAGGCCTGCGCCACCGGGCCTGACATTTTTTTTTTTTTTTTAAATATTTTCTTCTCCAAAAAACTGCAAAGAAACCCTGTCGCAAAACCAAAAAAAAAAAAAATTCTTAATTGTGTGTTTGATGTACATGTCGGTACATGAGTACGTGACACACGTGTGTAGAGGCAGCTGTCAGTAGGTGTCTTCTATTGCCCTTCACCTTATTTATTTGAGATAGGGTCTCACTATGCAGTCCTGACTGGGCTGGAACTCACTATGTAGATCAGACTGGCCCCTGCCTCACCTACTCCACCCTATTCATTTATCAGAGTCTGTCCCTGAGCCTGAAGCTTACTCAGCAAGACCAGCTGACCACTGGGATCATCTTCCTTCCAGCACTAGGCCTACCATACTCAGCGTATTATCTGTGTGCTGGGGATCCCAGCTCAGATCCTCATACAAGCACTTAACTGAGGGTCATCTCCCCAGCCCCTTGTTCTGTCTTTATAACAGGTTCTCAAGCAGTCCAGGTTGGTCTCAAACTTGTTATGTAATTGCTATGTAACTAAAGATGACTTTTAACCCCTTTTTTCCCCATCTTCTTCCTATTTTTGAGACAAGTCTCTAGCCCTGTCTGACCTCCAATTTATTGTATTTAATCCTTACCTCCACCTCCTGAGTGTTTGGATTACACAGGTAAGGTTTTTTTTTTTTTTTTTGGTTTTTTGAGACAGTGTTTCTCTGTAGCTTTGGAGCCTGTAGACCAGGCTGGCCTCGAACTCACAGAGATCTGCCTGTGTCTGCCTCCCGAGTGCTGAGATTAAAGGCATGCGCACCACCGCCCGGCTCAAGTAAGGTTTATTTGGTGCAGGAGACTGAACCCAGGACCTTATGTATGCTAGGCATAGCATTTTATCAACTGAGCCACAGCCCCAGCTGCAGGTAGATTGGTCCAGCTAGAAGCAGGGAGCATGAGTAGATTCTTCTTTTTTTTCATGGTTTTTTGAGACAAGGTTTCTCTGTAGTTTTGGAGCCTATCCTGGAACTAGCACTTGTAGACCAGGCTGGCCTCGAACTCACAGAGATCCTCCTGTCTCTGCCGCTCAAGTGCTGGAATTAAAGGCGTGTGCCACCACCCCCTGACTGTGAGTAGATTCTTAACTCTCCTGGGCCTTGAGCGAGCCTTCACCTGGCTGAGCGAGCTGAGGTCTGCTATGTGCCTGACTGCTCCTGAGGACAGCTTACCTTCCGTGGGGAGGAACTTCTAGGTGGTCATCTGACTGTGGTCATCTGACTGTAGCCTTCCAATCTGGGCAGGGTCTTTTCCTGGCCTCTGATGTCCAGCAGCTGCGGCAGGCCATTGAAGAGTGCAAGCAGGTGATTCTGGAGCTGCCGGAGCAGTCAGAGAAGCAAAAAGATGCTGTGGTGAGGCTGATCCACCTCCGGCTGAAGCTGCAGGAGCTGAAGGTGGGTGCGGACCTGCTCTACCTCAGAGGAGCCTGTGGCGTGGCTGGAACTGCGGGAGGCAGGAGGACGGGGTGCCCATGGCTCCTTACAGGGGTTGAGTCTTCTCTGTTCTCTGAAAGGCTGAGGTAGGAAGGAAAAGCAGGATGAAAATGGAGGCTGGTTACTTCCCTGATAGACAGTCCCTCTGATTGCGAGGGACAGGAACCCAATCCTAAGGTGCTTGGAGCAAAAGGAAGAAAGATTGTTTTGTTAACCGTTTTGGGCTGGGGAGGCTTCTGATAATGTCAGGAACCCTGTACTCTTTTGACTCTTTTGATCTACTTTGTTTTGAATCCACCTTCAGGGAGGCAGAGATGACCTCAGCAACCGATAACCTGTCTTTCCACAAGTTTACCTTTCTCTGTGTGGGCAGGAGGTCAGTCATGACTGATTGGCCAGGCCTGGGTTACAAGTTTAGGGAACATTCACAGTAATTGACTAGTCCTGGATTATGTACTTGTTCCTGAAACCATCACAGCTACTGGTTAGTTTTGTGACCACCCACTGAAGCAAGTGTGTTGACAACCTCTGGGGATGATAACCTGAAAGTGTGGACAGGAGGCAACAGTGTATCATAGAGTCCAGCCCACAGAAGTCCAGCTTGTAGTCAGGAGGCAACAGTGTATCATAGAGTCCAGCCCACAGAAGTCCAGGTTGTGGTCAGGAGGCAACAGTGTATCACAGAGTCCAGCCCACAGAAGTCCAGCTTGTAGTCAGGAGGCAACAGTGTATCATAGAGTCCAGCCCACAGAAGTCCAGGTTGTGGTCAGGAGGCAACAGTGTATCATAGAGTCCAGCCCACAGAAGTCCAGGTTGTGGTCAGGAGGTAACAGTGTATCATAGAGTCCAGCCCACAGAAGTCCAGGTTGTGGTCAGGAGGCAACAGTGTATCATAGAGTCCAGCCCACAGAAGTCCAGATTGTAGTCCCAAGTGTGGGATTTTTGGCTTGGCTGTCATTGTGTCCCCTGTACAGACTCTGAAACTCTGGGAGTTTAAGGTAGAATATCTATTGGGAACTAGGTAAGGATATATGGTAGTAAGCATATCCCAAGATACAGAAGTTTAATGAGATACACATGTAGTTTTCCTCATGAAAGACCACTCGGTTGGTCCAGGCAACAGCCAGAAATATTAGAGCCCTAGGCCCTTGGGTCTGTACAGCACCTGGATGTAAAGAGGCTGGGAAAAATTGTGTTCTTAAAAAAAAGGAATTTATTATGCATATAATGTTCTGCCTGCATATATGCCTGTACACCAGATCTCATTACAGATGATTGTGAGCTACCATGTGGTTGCTGGGAATTGAACTTGGGTCCTCTGGAATAGTAGCCATTGCTCTTAACTGCTGAGCCATTCCTCCAGGCCTAGGCCCATAGTGTGTGTTCTTGAGGGTTGGTACCTAGCTACCTGTTCTGTTCTGTTGCTAAAGAGAGAAGGGGAACATGAGTTTGGGCAGAAACTCAAGCTCTCTGCTACAAGCAGTTCCTGGAAGGCATTTGCTGAGGTTCCTGAGCGAAGGGAAGGAGCTACAGCTTAGCTCACCCATGACCTTTCCATTGCTTTTCCCTTACAGGATCCCAATGAGGAAGAACCCAATATCCGGGTTCTCCTAGAGCACCGCTTCTACAAGGAGAAGAGCAAGAGCGTCAAGCAAACCTGTGATAAGTGCAATACCATCATCTGGGGCCTCATTCAGACCTGGTACACCTGTACAGGTGGGCCAAGACCAAGACCCACTCCTATATAAGCTCTGCTCCCGGACATGGCTTACTTCCAATTGTCAGGAATGTACAGAGGGTCAAGCATCACTGTGTCCCGGAGATAAGAGAAGCAGAGGAGATCTTGATTCTGGTCTGAGCTGTCTTGTGTAGTGACAGGAATCAGAGGCGGTTTTTTATTTATTTATTTATTTATTTTTTTTGGTTTTTCGAGACAGGGTTTCTCTGTAGCTTTGGAGCCTGTTCTGGAAATAGCTCTTGTAGACCAGGCTGGCCTCGAACTCACAGAGATCCGCCTGCCTCTGCCTCCTGAGTGCTGGGATTAAAGGCGTGCGCCACCGCCGCCCCGGCCAGAGGCGGTTTTTGAAATTTAAATTCACCTGAGTTGAATATGTAGTAGATTAGTTTTGTTATCTACTTTAGGAATGCTTGGTAGCCAGGCAAGGCTGGTGGTTACCATGTTGAATAGTACAAAGGGAATATTGCAGAATGATGGGACTGCTCTGTATGAGAAACCAGATTAGGAAGTGGCCTGGCATGTCAGACAGTGCTGTAAAGGACAATGGAATAATACTTACGGGGGGTACAGTGGGTACTATTTTTGGTAGAATGAAAAGACTCATAGGACAATTTAAGCAAGCATTTGGAGGTCAGGACACAAGCCAGGAGTATTATCTAAGGAGGAAGGATGAGGTATGGGGGAATCGCCTGTGCAAAGGCCCTGTGGTTGATGTGTGTTACTTACCTGTGAGGATAAGTACCATGTCTAAGGGGAGGTGTATTAAAAGTGCAATCGGAGGGGACTAAGGGCATTGCTGCGTGTGCAGTGAGGACTGTACGTGGGTGTTGAATACTTAGATTCTGGTTGATGAGTTGAGCTGGAAGGAAGAGAGGGTTGTCTCTGGCGAAGGTTGGGTACTGTGGTTCCAGAACTAAGTCAGGATGACTCATGTGGTAGTCTCAACCCCAGAAGGATAGAGCCACTGAAATCTGAGATGGGAGATGAGAGAAGACAGTTGAGATGTAAGAGAGGAAACTTCATTGGATAGCTGGGGTCTGATGGATGCTATTGGTGGATTATCTCTAGATGTATGAGTCATGAATACAAGACAAAGCTTGGGGTCCAGAGACGTGAGGATCTTTGAAAGGTTGAGCCACTCAGTAGTGCAAGGAGAAAGTCTTGGATTGATGAGGACGGTGGAGGGATCTGGGTGTGTGTGCAGAGCAGTCCAACTGAAGGCCATTCTAGGCTGTGATGATCCACACCACGACTTTTGAGAGATATGGGTGTTTTCCTGCTGCAGGGTGTTATTACCGCTGTCACAGCAAGTGCCTGAACCTCATCTCCAAACCCTGTGTCAGCTCCAAGGTTAGTCACCAGGCTGAGTATGAGCTGAACATCTGCCCCGAGATGGGGCTGGACAGCCAGGACTACCGCTGTGCCGAGTGCCGTGCTCCCATCTCCCTGCGTGAGTGAAAGATGGGGTCCTCGTCCAAGCTGGGGAAGAACAGTGGCAGAGATGATGATCCAGGAGGGGCACCCAGTTGGTGTGTGAGACGCTGTACCACAGCAGCTGAGTGAGGGCCTGGGGCCAGCACTGTCCAGGCGCCTTGTTTTGGGGATGTCACGAAGGGAAGTTACTGGCATCCCTTCAGGTCCATAGGAACAGATGGTTTCTAGCTGTTTCATGACTTGTCCAGGTCTCTCCAGGGCCGATCTCTGATCTCTGACTACAGTGCCTTTGTGTTCCCACTGTCACAGAGAGCCCACAAAGGCAAGGACTAGGGGAAAACAAATGACACAGCACTGGGGATATGGTTCAGTATAAGAATGCTTGCTTATGGGCTGAAGAGATGGCTCACAACCATCTGTAATGGGATCTGGTGCTCTCTTCTGATCTGCAGGCATACACAGACAGAATACTATATACATAATAAATAAATAAGAAAAAAGAATGCTTGCTTAGCATATATAAGGCTCTTGGTTTATATAAGTCTCCCAACTGTGCAAAAGAAAATGAAAAAAATACAACAATCACATTCTAGAGATGGAAATATTAACTACTATGAGCTTGTGGGCTCCCTGCAGAGGTTCCTTCTGTCTTACTATTGTGTTGTCTCATTTTGCTGATGAGTAGACAGGGTGCTGAGACACTGGGGTGGCTGAGGGCCTCCTGGGTGGGAATGAGTAAGCTGAGTCTGCTGGGCAGGGAACCCCAACTCTGCTTACTCTTTACTGCAGCCTTGGTGAGGGAGCATGGACCAGGGTCTGAGTCCTTGGGCAGGGAAGGCAGACCTTAATCCCTAATAGCTACCCTGACCTTGTAACCACCTGGCCCCCACAGGAGGTGTGCCTAGTGAGGCCCGGCAGTGTGACTACACCGGCCAGTACTACTGCAGCCACTGCCACTGGAACGACCTGGCCGTCATCCCCGCGCGAGTAGTGCACAACTGGGACTTCGAGCCGCGCAAGGTTGGGCTCTGGAGATGGAGTGGCTTTGAGGGTGGGGAGGGAGAATCCCGCATTGGGCTCTGGAGATGAGGTGGCTTTGAGGGTGGGGAGGGAGAGTCTCACGCAAGGTTGGGCTCTGGAGATGTGGTTGTTCCGACGGTGGGGAGGGAGAGCAGTGAGAGGGTGGGCACGTTTTTGCCCCACCAGCCCTAGCTCTGCAAGCCGCTCACTCAGCTACCCCTGCAGGTGTCCCGCTGCAGCATGCGCTACCTGGCACTGATGGTGTCTCGGCCGGTGCTCCGGCTCCGGGAGATTAACCCTCTGCTGTTTAACTACGTGGAAGAGCTGGTGGAGATCCGGGTGAGGCTGGGCCTCTGTTAGGGTCGGGGTGGGCTTGTCGGGATGGGAGGTTCTGAGCAGAGGAGGTGTCCTGCTTTCGCAGGCTCCTTGTCTATCTGCTGAATCGAAAGTATTACAACCATAGAGACAATGTTAAATTCGCTAATAATCTCTTAGGAAAAGCAGAACCTAGGGTGGTGGCTCATCCCTGTGATGTTAGCATTGGGGACGTGGGTAGAAGGATCATTAGTGTGAGATCGGCCTGCGCTTGGTAGTCAGAGAACCTATCAGAAAGTGTGTGGAGGGGGGAGAGGGAGAGAGAAAGAGAATTTTAATTCTATCCGTTTATCAATCAACCATCTATCACCTGTCTACCTATTTACGTACCAATCAACCATCTAGCATGTCTACTTATTTATCTACTAATCAATCATCTATTATCTGTCTACCTATTTACCTACCTGGCTGGAAATGTAGTTCCTTTGTTAGAATTGCTAGCTTAGATGCAGGAAGCACTGCATTGTATACATCTGGCATGGTAGAACATGTAGCTCAGGCTGACCCTGAATTTGATATATAGCTATATGTAGCTAAGGCTGCTCTTGAACCCTGACCCTCCTGTCTCTACCTCCAAGTGTGGGTATGCAGCAGGTTGATGCTTCTACGCCTGTCTAAAAGTCTATTCTGCCAAATAGAACCAAAATATTATAATATGCAGTCAACATACAAACTTGTCAAGATATTTTATTCTCCTTTTTTTGTGTACTCTAACCTTGAATTCTAGTGTGTACCCTATACTTATAGCAGTCCAAGTGAAAACTAGACATTTTCAGCAGCTCTGTGTGGCTTTAGCCACTGGTGGCCACAAGAGTCGGGGCAGAGGTTATGAGGTGCTGTAGGGCAGGCAGGGGCTGACGACGTGGGCAAGGTAGTAGAAAGGACTTCGATTCCATGTTTTAGGGGAGGGGTCTGAGGCAGAGCAAGGAGAGTGGTCAAGGCATCGGTCTAGGATTTTGGCCCACTCTGTTGGATATGACTTAGCGCTGTCCTGAGGCAGCGGGGGGCTCACCGCTTGTCTGTGGGACTGGGCAAAGTGACCTGAATGGGAGATCTCAAGAGGCGTGTTTAACAGACCTCAAGATCCTGTGTAGCCCAGAAAATGTGATTTGCCCTTGAGGTTGGATACCCACTCAAATGTAGGACCATCTTGTGGAATTTGAGGGCACCTACTCCAGTCGCTACTGCCCTTGCCCACAGTATAAGGAGAAGCAGACTTGTGAGCATGGTCCCTATGAAGCCAGCACAAAACCAGCTCTTAGCCTTACAGAAACAGCCACGGTGCCGCCTGTGTGCCACCTGTGCGCCACCCGTGCGCCATGGCTGAGCTGTCCACTGTTGTCTGTGCCTGCAGAAGCTGCGTCAGGACATCCTGCTCATGAAGCCGTACTTCATCACCTGCAAGGAGGCCATGGAGGCGCGGCTGCTGCTGCAGGTCAGGTTGCTAAGGGGCAAGTCTCGGAGAGCCAGGGTGACAGGAGTCTTCCTGCTCGGGCTCTTCAGAGAGCAGAGTAGATAGATGTGTTAGGCTTCCAGAAGTCTCCCGAGCTTTTTATTCTGGGAAGGTCATCTATAATAAACTGTCAAATATCCTACACACAGCAGTGTTCTCTGATGATCTCAGCTGGGGAAGCCAAGATAAGCAATCCTTGTGTTTAGCCTTCACGGAGGTGGCTTTCACCTTAGCAGGCAGATTGAACAAAAGTTTTAAGCCTCGCATACTGGGGCTGGAGAGATGGCTTTAGTGGTTAAGAGCACTGGCTGTTCTCCCAGAGGACCTGGGTTCACTTCCCAGCACCCACATGGCAGCTCACAACTGTCTGTAACTCCGGTTCCAGGGGATCTGATACCTTCATGCACCTAAAATAAAGTTAAATAAAATTTAAAAAAAGACTCACTGCGTTGCTCAATAAGTAATCTTAGACACTGTTATAAATTATGGGAATAGTCAGCAAGTTCCAAGACAGCTAGGGCTATTACACAGAGAAACCCTGTCTCGAAACCACCCCCCCCCCCAAAAAAAAATAATTATGAGAGCAGTCAGCAAACAGGCCCTTGGGGAATGGCCAACGGGTCAGGAAGGCAAGGGAAATAGGCAGTGTGTCAGGATGTGAGCCCTGTACATAGAAGCAAGTAGAGCAAGGGGTGGGGTGAGCTGGAAGGTGTTAAACAGAGACCAGGACCGGATAGCAGGGGGAAGCTATGGTCAAAGGTGAGGTGCACTGAGCAGCTGTTGTGGCTGGAGGGATGTTATCAATGTGTGAAATGGGGCATTGATCAGGAAATGTTGCCGTGGCCATAGCTACCATTTGGCTTCTCCGGGCTCTTGAGGTTCCTATACAGACGCCCTATGAAACTTGCAGGTTTCCACAAGAACTCTGGGCCATGGGTGGGGAGTGGGGAACCCTTTCTCTGCATTTGGGGTCACACCTGCTGGGTCTCGACAGCTCCAGGACCGGCAGCATTTTGTGGAGAACGATGAGATGTATTCTATCCAGGACCTCTTGGAGGTGCACATGGGCCGCCTCAGCTGCTCCCTCACGGAGATCCACACGCTCTTTGCCAAGCACATCAAGCTGGACTGTGAGGTGGGTCTCCCTGTGCCCTCTGTGATGGTGGCCCTATCTAGAGGAGACTTTTCTCCCCGTGCCCTCTGTGATCATGGCCCTATCTAGAGGAGAGTCTTCTCCCCGTGCCCTCTGTGATGGTGGCCCTATCTAGAGGAGAGTCTTCTCCCCGTGCCCTCTGTGATGGTGACCCTATCTAGAGGAGACTCTTCTCCCCGTGCCCTCTGTGATGGTGGCCCTATCTAGAGGAGACTCTTCTCCCCGTGCCCTCTGTGATGGTGACCCTATCTAGAGGAGACTCTTCTCCCCGTGCCCTCTGTGATGGTGGCCCTATCTAGAGGAGACTCTTCTCCCCGTGCCCTCTGTGATGGTGGCCCTATCTAGAGGAGACTCTTCTCCCCATGCCCTCTGTGATGGTGACCCTATCTAGAAGAGACTCTTCTCCCCGTGCCCTCTGTGATGGTGGCCCTATCTAGAGGAGACTCTTCTCCCCGTGCCCTCTGTGATGGTGGCCCTATCTAGAGGAGACTCTTCTCCCCGTGCCCTCTGTGATGGTGGCCCTATCTAGAGGAGACTCTTCTCCCCGTGCCCTCTGTGATGGTGGCCCTATCTAGAGGAGACTCTTCTCCCCGTGCCCTCTGTGATGGTGACCCTATCTAGAGGAGACTCTTCTCCCCGTGCCCTCTGTGATGGTGGCCCTATCTAGAGGAGACTCTTCTCCCCGTGCCCTCTGTGATGGTGACCCTATCTAGAGGAGACTCTTCTCCCCGTGCCCTCTGTGATGGTGACCCTATCTAGAGGAGACTCTTCTCCCCGTGCCCTCTGTGATGGTGACCCTATCTAGAGGAGACTCTTCTCCCCGTGCCCTCTGTGATGGTGACCCTATCTAGAGGAGACTCTTCTCCCGGTGCCCTCTGTGATGGTGGCCCTATCTAGAGGAGACTCTTTTCCCCGTGCCCTCTGTGATGGTGGCCCTATCTAGAGGAGACTCTTCTCCCCGTGCCCTCTGTGATGGTGGCCCTATCTAGAGGAGACTCTTCTCCCCGTGCCCTCTGTGATGGTGGCCCTATCTAGAGGAGACTCTTCTCCCCGTGCCCTCTGTGATGGTGACCCTATCTAGAGGAGACTCTTCTCCCCGTGCCCTCTGTGATGGTGGCCCTATCTAGAGGAGACTCTTCTCCCCGTGCCCTCTGTGATGGTGACCCTATCTAGAGGAGACTCTTCTCCCCGTGCCCTCTGTGATCATGGCCCTATCTAGAGGAGACTCTTCTCCCCGTGCCCTCTGTGATGGTGACCCTATCTAGAGGAGACTCTCAGCAGTCCCGTCCACCAGTCCTCAGGGTCTGGATTGGCCAGTGTATTCCTGGCCTGAATTGGCATTTACTTGCCAGCCATTAATCCTGATTCTTTTTCCAACAGCGGTGCCAAGCCAAGGGGTTTGTGTGCGAACTCTGCAAAGAAGGCGACGTGCTGTTCCCCTTTGACAGCCATACATCTGTGTGCACCGACTGTTCCGCTGTCTTCCATAGGTGGGTGTGGCCCGCGACTCACTCTGGCTAGGTACTCAGGCTCCTCCCCGCTTGTAAGCAGAATGCCTTCCCTTGCCCTTGGCTGCAGCTGGTCTTGTGGAACCTCACGCTGCTGCCCAGGAGAAAGGAGGCACACGTTTGGGCTTTTGCTGTCTGGTTTCAGAGCTCTTTGCGGGAATTAGGCCCTGATGTCCATGTCCACATTAAAAGTTCCATTAAGGGCTTAGGAATGTAGCCTAGCCTGCATGAAACCTTAGGCTTGATTTCTGGTGCAGAACAGAGCTGGGCATGGTAGTGCATGCCTGTAATCTTAGCACTTGGGAGGCACTAGCAGGAGCATCCAAGTTCAGTCATCCTAAGCTACACAGCAAGTTTGATGTCAATTTGGGCTACATGAGACCTTGTCACAAGGGGGAAAAAAGTTCCATCAGGAATGAACACTTGTACTGGGCCACTGCTCCTTAAAATATCCCACACTAGCCTCTAGAGCCTTCCTGGCCCTGGCTGGCTCACAGGGTCCATTCACTGCTTTGTTCTGTGCCTATGGTAGAGTTACTGTTTCTGGATCAGTACAGGCCAGGTGGGCCCAAACCTGTGCTACCCTTCATGCCTGAAACTAACAGAGGAGTCTGCCGAGCCCTATTGTTCTCTGACACACAGTTTGGGAATCACGGGTAGACGCTGCGTTAGTGTTGATAAATGATGGTGTTGGCCGAATAAGAAAGAGCTCAGAGGACTGAGAAGATGGCTCAGTAGGTAAAGGAGCTGTCTGCCAGCCTGCTTACTTGATTTTGATCCCTGAAACCTGCATGGTGGAAGAACCGCCTCCCGCAAGTTGTTCCTATCTTCCACCGGTGTATCGTGGGTGTCCCGTGGTGTGTGTGTGCCCACCTTCACGTGTTCAGGTACAAACACACAAATTAAAAAAAGCTTAGAGCTGGTATGATTGCGAGAAGCCTGACTCTTTAGTAGAGGCCAGCACCTACGTACCAGGCTTTGTGGGAATTCATGCTTGGATGGAGATTCTGCTTCTGCTCTATGGTTGTGAGCATCTCTGAGCTTGATTGCCAGTTTGCAGGAAGATACTGAGAGCTAGCCTAGGGCGTAACATTTTCCGTGCAGAATCCAGCCTATCTTTCTAACCTCAGGGACTGCTATTACGACAACTCAACCACGTGCCCCAAGTGTGCCCGGCTCAACTTGAGGAAGCAATCACTTTTCCAGGAACCTGGTCTGGATGTGGATGCCTAGAACATTGGAGGAGACACCAGGCACCATATCTTCCCTTCTGGCTGTCACCCTGCTGGCATTGCCATCCAGGTTTTCATTCTACTGTGGAGACCCCCCAAGACGTTCTCTTCTGGGCCAGAAGGAAGTGACTGGTAGCCACCAGGACTGCCATTCCCTGGGTGCTTGCTGAGATTTGGAGTTCTGTCCCTGGCTGTTTATTGGGTATGCTGCTACCAGGGGTCAGAATGATGCTTCTGCCCCACTGTAGGACTCCCTAGTTAGGGGAGCCTGGGTGTGACTCCCCAGGAAAGGGTGGAGTCACTCTCCTATGACAAAGAGCCCTCCAGTCCTTTACAACCAGTCCCCCTGGTCCTTAGAGAAGGCCCTACTCCTGTCTACCGCCCTGACAACTGGTCAGACACTCTAGGGGCCTGACCAGTGAGCCCAGAGGAGGCCTTCTGACAGAATTTTTATCTCTGCTGTAGATAATTTAGGTTCTACTTAGAGGCTCCTATCCCTCTTAGCACCTTGTTTCCTAGGGCTTCAGGTTTTCTCTGGCTGGGGCTGTTCACAATGGTGTCCCATGGACTGTCTCAGCATCCTGAGAGTCATCTTCCTCCTCCTTAGTCGGTTGGTCCTGTGTGTTTCCCTGCCCTTTTTGTACAATAGGGAGGGAAGGGATCTGTGGAGTTTTTCTTGGCAGATACACCTGCTCCTGCCATAGCCTAGTCCACGTTATCCTGGTGCTCTGAGCTGGGCATTTGGGGACTCACTTAAGGGAGATATCTCAGCCTCAAGTTACATAGGTGGGGCTATGTCCCCGAAACAGGTTCAAGGTCAGGTTAGCTGGTCAGTTACTGTTGGCCTGTTTGGCATTTGGGGGACCAAATTTTCCCACAGAAGTCTGTTCTGTTGCTGCAGTGCTCTGCTTAAGATGACCAGTTACTGAGTGATGATTCAGGAGCCTGAGGCCAAGAGCTACGAATCTTTGCTGAAGAAAGACAGAAGCAGAAGGTCGATGGCCGAGCAGGAAAGTCTAGGCTTTGAGGGTGGACACCTATAACCTTCCGGTGAGGCACATTCCACCTCTAGGCAGACACCCCGTAAATCCTATGGCTGAAGATGTGTGGAGTCAGGGGATCTCAGAATACGGCTTCTGTCCTTCCTTGGGAAGCAGGAACTGCTTACATCTGCCCCTTTGCTCCTTGCCTGTGAATTGCTGTTGACAGACACAGGCGGCGGGCAGAGGCCAGGGAGTGTCACAACTGGGATTTCCCTCACTTCTAATGAGGCACAAGAAGGGACGCCTCAACTCGCAAGATGAAGCTTAGTTTACTGGCTTGTTTGAGGCGTGGACGGACATACCGCCACCTCCTCCTTGCTCCTCTGTACCGTCAGGTAGCTTTACTCTTGCTATCTTTTCTGTTTCAATTTTCCCATCTGGAAAGTGGGGGAAGTGGAGGTGACCTACCTCAGGGTGGAAGAGTAAAGGAAGCCTTTGAGTGCAACATGGGTCAGCAGCAGGTCCCTGCCCTGCTTCCTCTTTGCTGTCAAAGAGGGTCTTAAAACCAAATGCCATTTTCCTATACCCCGAATCTTTGTGTTTCTCACCGTTGTATCACATTTCTGTCCTGTGGCTATTGGCCCTTCCTGAGCCTCCTGTGTAATCAGCGTCACGTGTTCCCAGCTATAAATCATAGTGTCTAAAGAAAATGTTACTAGTCTGGTGCTTGTTGAGCAAAGTGGTGGGCCCCCTCTTAAAATACACCCCAATGTAGATTTTCATAGAATCATTTGGGGATCCTTCTATGAGCCAACAGCTTGATAAGAAGAGTCTTCGCATCCAGGTGGTGGTAGTGGTGAACACCTTTAATTTGAGCACTCAGGAGGCAGAGGCAGTCAGATCTCTGAGTCCAAGGCCAGCGTGGTCTATGAGTTCCAAGACAGCTAGAGCTACACAGAGAAACCCTATCTCAAAAAAAAAAACCCCAACATATAAATAGACAAATAAATTAAAAATATTTCTTTTTTTCATGTCCTCAATTCAACTATCAAGGAAACTAACATGATGATCTTATTCACAGAGCTGAGTATGGTAGTGCGCACCTTTAATTCCAGTACATAGGAAGTAGAGGCAGGCAGATCTCTGAATTTGAGATCAGCTTGGTCTACATAGTGAATTCCAGGCCAGTCAGGGCTATGTAGAGAGACCCTGCATCAAAAAAGCAGAACAAATCAGGAAGATCTATTCACACTGGGTGTGCAGCTCAACTGGAAGAGAACATGTCTGGCATGCGTGAAGCCTTGGGGTCGAACTCCAGCATAAACTGTGCATGGTGGCACATGACTAATCCAACACACTCTGGAGGCAGAGGCAAGAATATCAAGAGTTCATTGTCTCCTTTGAATGTATAAATATGTCTGAGGGCATCTTAAACTATATGAGAGTCTGTCAAAACAGAAACCAACTCGGGAGACAGAGGCAGGCAGACCTCTGAGTTCAAGACCAGAGCAAGTTCCAGGTCAGCCAGGGCTACACAGAGAAACCCTGTCTCAAAAAACAAACAAAAACCCAAACAAAACAAAATATAACCCAGGACACCTTTGCTCCTGCAAGATCCCATTACATTCAGTTGTCAAATCTCTTCAGCCTTCTTTAGAGCAACTGACCTATTTGAACAGTATGGACTGTGTGTGTGTGTGTGTGTGTGTGTGTGTGTGTGTGTGTGTGTGTGTGTGTGCGTGTGTGTGTGTATGAGAGAGGTGTGGATGGAACCAGGAGTTTTGTGCATGCTAGGGAAGTGTGTTATGACTGAGCTACAATGCCACCCCGACTATTTTGATGAATAATCTCCAGTTTGTTTGTCTCATGTTAGATTCCAACTTTGGTTGTCTGGCAGAAATTCCACAGTAGTGATATGTGTTCTCAGTGTGACCTGACGGTATAATGGTGGTATGCTGAAGACTTCTTGTGGCTTGAATGAGAATGGCCCCTATAGGCTCAAATATCTGAATGTTTGACAAGTTGGTGGAACTGTTTGGGAAGGATTAGGAGGCATGGCCTTGTTGTGGGAGGTGTGTTACTGGGGGTGGGCTTTGAGGTTTAATCAGGCCCAGTTTCTCTCTGCCTCCTGCCTGGGGATCAGGATATAAACTCTCAGCTACTGCTCAGTATCAGGTCTGCCTGCCTTCACACTCCCTGCCATGATGGACACAAACTCACCCTCTGAAGCAGTAAGCAACCACCCAGTTAAATGCCTTGGCCATGGTGCTCCATCGCAGCAGTGGAACAATAGCCAAGACACCTAGTTAAGGTGGCATACCAGTTACTCTTTCAGTGTTGTGCCAAATACTTGATAGAAAGAACAACCTTAGCTTGGCGTGATGGCCTACACCTTTAATCCCAGCACTTGGGAGGCAGGGACAGGTGGATCTCTGAGTTCAAGGCTAGCATGGTGTACATAGTGAGTCCAGGGACAACCACAACTATATAGAGGAACCCTGTCTCAAAAACAAAACACCAAACTAAACAAAACAAACAAAAACCCAGGAACTTAAAAGGAGGCCTGATTTCTGCTCATGGTGTCAACAGATTCAGTCTACAGTCCTTGACTCCACTGATTCTGGGCCGATGGTGAGAGCAAACACTGTGATGGTCAGAGAATGGGAGGAAGCTGTTTATCTTACGGCAGAGAGCCAGGAAAGGACCTGGGACCACAGACCTTCAAAAGCATGCCCTTAACGACCTACTTCCATCTGCTAGGCTCCAGTCCCTCAAGTTCCCACCACTTTCAGAAACAGCATCACCTCCTGAGACCGAGTGTTTAACATGTGAACTTGTGGGGGGTTTTTCATATTCAAACTGTTACAGATGTGTGTCAGGTTTCTCCATTAAGATTACTGTTTATCTCTTTGTCGTTAGTGTTGAATGTGGAGATGCTTTGAGACTATGAAACTATCTATCTAGTTCTTACTGCAACTTCTACCAACTCTAGCATCCACTAACTAGTCTTGCTTAAGTATAATAATTGTGAAATGGTGGTTAATTTTGTCTGCGTTTATGAGTTGATGTTTTTGTACAGAGGTATCCAACCTTTTGACTTCTCTGGGACATACTGGATGAAGAGCTGCCTTGGATTACATTAAATCTACAAATACTAGTGAAATGTGGAGCACTGTTGGGAAAGTCTTAAAATAATTGAGCAGGTCCCAACTATGTGATCACTGATAAATGAATGTATCTAAGTGGTGGAACTTCATTGGTTAAATTTTTTTTTATAATAAATGTAAGAGGCAGGCTCGTGAGATGGCTCAACAGTTAGGAGCACCGGCTGCTCTTTTAGAGGTCCTGAGCTCAATTCCCAGTAACCACATGGTGGCTCACAACCATCTATCACGGTATCTGATGCCCTCTTCTGGCCTGCAGGCAGACATGCAGAGCAAGCAATCATACTTAAAAAATAAATACATTTAAAAACAATATAAACTTAAAAAAATAAATGTAAGAAAAGAGGGACACATAAAATTAGTTATATATTTTACATTGTATTTGATAAATCAGGTCATCAATATCTGGTTTGAATGCCAGTGAGCTGGTTCGGAAGGTAAGGGTGCTCACTGCCAAGCCTGGTTGGTGACCTGCATTCAATGCCTGGGATCACATGTTGAAAAGAGAGAGCTGACTCCTGATAGCTACCCTTTGGCCCCCAGTGCGTGCCCAGGTACCATGTGCACCCACCCCTGCCTCGGCAGATAAACGCAAGGTGTCTGGTTCAGTGGAACGAGTTGAAATTATGTGTGTTCTGAAACCAGATGTCTTGGTTCTAATTTCCTGTTTCATCCCTGAAAATAGTTGCTCACAAATACAGGTACTTTTACAAAGCAATGGCACGAATAAGGCACGATTGTGAAGCCTAGGGCATTTGTTCCTGGGAAGAGTCCACTTGAAAATTAGTAGGGCCCTGGGTTGGCACGACGACTCGGTGGGTGAGGGTTCTTTCTGCCAAGGCTGGCCACCTGAGTTCCATCCCCCGGAATGCTAGGAGAGAACTGACTCCCACAGGCTGTCTTCCAACCTCCGCACACCTCCGCACTCCTCCGCACGAAGAAGAAAAGAACAAAAACAAAACAAAATGGCAGGTAACGTCTTTACGTCCATTGAAAATGGAGCTGTAAATATGACAAAATATTATTTCCCCAGACATCTTTCAAATTCATGTATCAGATTGAAAAACAAGGCTAAACATTTCTGCTATTCAAAAATAGGACTGTGCTTAGACAGTATATAGAAATCCATTAAATGGTGTGCCTTAACTTGTTCTACCATTTCATTTAGAATACTGTTATGGTTGAAACATTGTACCGATAAATCAGATTTCACCTTGAAGACACATGTTTAACTCATTTGAATGAACAGTCAAATCCACTGAAACTATTACACTGTCGGTTTTGTGGTTTTGTCTTTGTTTTTTTTTTTTCCTCTATATAACAGCCCTGTGATAAGAGAACACACACACACATACATACACATTCTCTCTGTCTGTGTGTGTGTGTGTGTGTCTACGCTGTCTGGAACTCACTCTGTAGACCAGGCTGGCCTTGAACTCACAGAGATCCGCCTGCCTCTGCCTCCCGAGTGCTGGGATTAAAGGCGTGCGCCACCCCCGCCCGGCTAACACTGTCGGTTTTATTGTCAAGTTCTGGCACAATTTTTTTTGAGACAGGGACTCTGCATCGGCCTGGTTGTCCTGGAACTTGCTATGTAGAACAAAATGGCCTCTAATTCAGAGATCCAGGTGCCCCTGCCTCCCGAGAGTTGGATTAAAAACATGCATTGCCATACCTGGCAAGTTTTTTTAAAAAATACTTATTTATTTATTATGTATACAATATTCTGTCTACATGTATGCCTGCAGGGCAGAAGAGGGCACCAGACCTCATTACAGATGGTTGTGAGCCACCGTGTGGTTGCTGGGAATTGAACTCAGGACCTTTGGAAGAGCAGGCAATGCTCTTAACCTCTGAGCCATCTCTCCAGCCCCTATCTGGCAAGGTTTTAAAAATTACATTTTAAAATTTTGTGTTTGAGTATGTTGCCTGCCTGTTTGTATATGCACCATGGTTATGCCCCGTCCCTACAGAGGTCAGAAGAGGGCATCAGGTCACCTTGAACTGGGGTTATAGATGCTTGCGAGCTGTCATGTGGGTGCTGAGAATCACATCTAGGTCCTTGGCTGGTGTTCTTAACAGCTAAACCATCTCTCCAGCTCCCTCAAATTTTGTTTTTGATATTGTAAACTACTTTATAACATAATACAAACCACAAAAATCTTTTCAACATTTGGTCTGACTAAGCCATTTTGCTCCAAAAAGTAAATGATGTCACCATAGGCAGCATAGACACTTGGAAGAAATCCTTGGGCCTGATAATGTAGCCCTGGCTGGCTTGGAATTGGCTGTTTAGACCAGACTGTTCTCAAATCACAAAGATCCACTTTGCTCTGACTCATGAGCCCTGGGGTTAAAGATGTCCACCACCGCACCCAGTCATCTCATTTTGGGGGGACCAGGTCTCCCATTGGGCTGGAACCGACTAGGTAGGCTGGGCTGGTTGGCATTAAGTGTGCCATATCTGCCTTTTAAAAATTCTTATGTGTATGGGTGCATGTGCACCACAGGTGGACCTGGTGCCCTCGGAGGCCAGAAGGCATTAGATCTGGAGCTGGAATTGCAGAAGGTCGTGAGCCACCGTGTGGATGCTGGGAGCTGAACCCAACTCCTCTGCAAGAACAAGTGCTCTTATTGCTGAGCTGTCTCTCCAGCCCTTTTTCCCCCGTTGCCATGCATCTGGGTATCAAACTCTAGACCTCATGTTTACATAGGAAGTGTTTTACCAGCTGGGCTATCTCCAACTTTTAGTACACTTTAATGCAAAAATATGATACTCCTACGTAAGAAAATGGAACTACCAGCAGCACGGTTTCCAAGGATGTTGAACATCTAAAAATAGAAAGGCTCAGCAGGCTTTCACCTATTGCAATCCTTTTTGTGCTTTTGGCCTTAAATTTTGGTTACACACTGAAAACCATCCTAAGATGATCGTTGCTTTGAGTGCCGTTTCTTCGCTTCCAATTCCTACAGCAGGCTTATAGTGATCATTCTTGACAGCTTCAGGTTTTACTCATTAGGGCTGTTACTGCTAAGGACCTGTACGCTATTTTCACTTTTACTTGTGAAAAGGTACTCGACAGCTTTTCTGTGGCCAGCAGGCACAGGGTGACTGGAAATTTCCATTGTCCTCTCCCGCCAGCATCTCCCACTCGTTCTATCAGTTCCTCATTTGAGAGATCTTCATCATGATCTGCAGCAACTGGTCCCCATCGGCCCTAGGACCACTTCCAATGCTGCATCCTTAGCAAGGAACATGTGTTTTAAATTATTTATTTTTGTTATTGTGCATTGGTATTTTGCCTGCATGTATGTCTGTGTGAAGTTGTCATATAAGTTTGAGCTGGAGTTACAGATAGTTGTGAGCTGCCATGTGGGTACCGGGAATTGAACCCAGCTCCTCTGGAAGAGCAGCCAGTGTCCCTAACTCCCGAACCATCATTCCAGCCCCAGAACATAATTTCTTGTGGAGGCCGTGTAGTATTATGTCTGCGAAAGACCCTGAGGCTGTAACACTGTTGTCAAGTCTTCCACACACTGTTGGTTCCCACTGGTTTGCGCTTCTCCCAAGCCCCTGCAATACTCTTCAGTGTCTCCCAAACTCCCCAATCACCTTCACCTGCATCTTCACCATCTGTTGCTTCTATGATATGCTCAGAAGTTCTTCTCAAGCTTTGAGGTCTGAAGCGACACCTTGGCCTGGGGACTGGATCAAGACAGCTGTACTGTCATGAAGACATTCTCTTCTTTTTTTTTTTTAAAAAAAGATTTATGTATTTTATGTATATGGATGTTTTGTCTGCATGTATATCTGCACTGGATCCCATGGGACCATAGTTATAGATAGTTGAGAGCCACTATGTAGGTGCAGGGAATTGAACTCAGGACCTCTAAAAGAACAGGCAGTGCTCTTAACTGTTGAGCCATCTCTCCTGCCCTCATATTCTAAAAATAATTTTAAAAAATTATTTTATGTGTACTCCTGCTTGCCGCATGAATGTAAGTGCACTGTGGTCCTGGTGCCGCTGGGGGCCAGAAGAGGGAATTAGATCTGGAGCGGAGTTATGGATGGTTGTGAGCCATCATGGGGGCTCGGGAAACTGGACCAGGAGTCTTTGCAAGAGCATCAAGTGCTCCTAACCCCTGAGTCATCTCTCTAGCCCTTGATACTCTATTTTTTAAATTATGAGAAAGATCACTCAAGTGTACTGGGTGATAAGTGTTGGGAGCATGCATGAAGGTCCTTGAGCCCACAGATCTCCAGAGAAATCAGCAATTTTAAATCAGCAATAAAATGTTAAGCATATAGGATTGTCTTTCTGATGGGGAAGATGAAAAACCTGTTCTTCCTTCCAAGAAGCTGAGAATTAAGTGATTACAGTCTGATCTGTGTTACCCATTGGGCCAGGCCATATCAAGCTCTGACAACCAAGTGTGGAGGTGGCTAGTAATCTAAATGACCTTATATCCAGAGGCTCCCCACTCTCACAACCAGGACCAGAAGTGGCTCATAGCTCAAATGACCTTTATGCTAAGTGTATGACTGAGACCAGACCAGATCCTTAGTCCCTTAAGCTAGTATAGGCAGCCTATCTCTAGAACCCATCTTCTTGAAAAAAAATGCCACATGTCCTGTGAGTTGAGTTTCAATGTAATTATGTTTCCTTGTACAACGGAGATGGTATCACACCAGGAAACCTTCCAAATTATGCTAGCCTACCTACACTGGAAATAAACCACCTGTTAGTAGACACCCAGAGGACTGATACAGCTTGATGAAGTCAGTATGCGCTGGCTTCCATTTTTATCTCTTTGTGGGGTTCAGTTCCCTGTTTGACACCTGCAGGGGCCCCCACACATAAGGTACCTTAGGATAGCAGTACTTAGCTGGTGAGCCATGCTTAAGCAATGCTTAGACAGTGAGATTACTGTGGACATAGTTTTCAGTATCAGGGTGAAAAAAATACATGCGATCCATTCATAACAGATGCCTCTGTCAACCCAAGCTTTTTTTGTTTTAGTGTTAAACCATAGCAAATTGGACTTTGAGTGCCCTTCAAAGCCCTGGCGGTTTCCAAGCACCGCACTAGTAAGAACTTCAACTTAACACCCCTGGCTGCATCTCCTTCAAGAATCAGCATTAAGGGATCTTTGGCTGTGTTTTTTCAGGCATTCTCTCCCCGTTCACCTATATTGAAAACTTGCCTGGCTGGGCGGTGGTGACAAAAGCCTTTAATCCCAGGCCTGGGGAGGCAAAGGCAGGCAGATCTCTGTGAGTTTGAGACCAACCTGGCCTACAGTGCTAGTTCCAGGACAGTCAGGGTTACACAGAGTAATCCTGAGTAGAAAAACCAAACCCAAATCAAACCAAACAAACAAAAACCAAACCGAACCAACAACAAAACTTGCCTGTGCTGAATTTACCTCCCTTAATGGTACTTTTCAGCACTGTGGGCCACACACATGTCCCTGTCGTGTGGATTGTGTTTATTGGCTCCTAGAATTCCACAGACCACCATTTGAGAACTTTCTCCTTATTTATGCTGGAAAGTCATCCCATGTTTAGCTTTTGCCTGGAGGGTGCTGATAATTTTGTTGGTTTTGGTCTTTGAGCTACATGCCCAAGAACTGCTCCATGTTGGCTATGGGGCACTTCCAATAGCAAGTCAACAGAAGCCCCCAGGGGGTTAGCTATTTGTGAACTTACCTTCAGTTTTTATTATCTTGGGTGATTACTATTGTAGAGACACAGAGGTCTAAGGTTTTTGTGATTTGACTAAGTTTTTCACCCACTTTAAATTTTATCACTTGTGCCGGGCAGTGGTGGCACATGCCTTTAATCCCAGCACTTGGGAGGCAGAGGCAGGCAGATCTCTGTGAGTTTGAGGCCAGCCTGGTCTAAAAGAGCTAGCTCCAGGACAGGCTCCAAAGCCACAAAGAAACCCCGTCTCGAAAAACAAAAAACAAAACAAAATTATCACTTGTAATTTGATGTTGAGGATAATTGCTTCCTTTCCTTTTGGCACTGCGGGTGACAATAGCATCCAGGGGCCTTCCCCCAGGCATTGCTACCTTTGAAATGTAGTCATAGCAGCCTCGTGCTTTCAGAATGTTGTCAACCTGTACGCTGGAGAACGCAGGTGCACGCAGATACCCACGAAGGACCATAACAGGCCTTGTCTAACGCTACTGTCCAGAAACTGGTTCATTCTGCACTCCCAGGAAGGCCTGATGTGTCCCTAGTGTCAAGCCCAAACTTCTGGACAGCAGAACTGCAGGCAAATGAAAACTGACGTGGTTGCAAATACCAACCAGCTAACCAATCAAAACTAAACAAAGGTCTGCGGTGGGAAGATGATGAGGCAAGATGTGTACCAAACAGTTCCTTTGTTCAAGAGAAGTCGAAACACGTCTAGATTGGAGGCGAAATACCGGGGAACACCTCTAAACCGTAACCCCATGGAAGGAGAAGTAGACTCTTAAAGAAAGAGTTTTTCAGTTCCATGAGTCGCTTCACGCTGAGGACCCGCCCAAACCACTGTTGTCACCATCAATACCCAATTTAAAATAGGCTTAAATGCTTTTGGTGCCTAGGTCAAGTTGGCTGCGGGTCACCTGTCATCAGCCATCGGGCAGCGTAAAGCGACACTCGTGATCAAGGTCTTATAAACCACGGCTGCGAACTGGACACCTAAAAAAGAGGGGTCCGAGCCACCAGTGTGGCCTGCTGCGCACGCGCGCACAGGGGGCGTGGCGCACTATGACCCGCCTGCTGCGCGTGCGCCCGCCTAGGCGGCGCGAGGTCAGGGCAGGGCAATGTTACTCCGGCTGGTGGGGGCGGCCGGCAGTCGGGCCCTAGCCTGGCCTTTCTCCAAGTTGTGGCGATGTGGCGGCAGCGCAGGAAGCGGCGGGGCGGTCTGGAGCAGCGTGAGGGTCGGTGGCATTGCTCGGCAGGTGAGCAGGGAAGCGCCCTCCACAGGTTTCAGGCGGCGGCGTGGTGGGGCTCCGCTGGACGTCGCAGTGACGTCATCCGCCGGCGGCTGGGTGGGGCGCAGCCGCTTCCGGATTTCCGCTGCAGGCTCCTCCAGTGTCTACCTTCTTCTGATCCTAGCACTTGAGGGTTTGCAATATACCTTGTAGCTGTTTTTTGGGGGGAGATGGTCCCCGACTAATAGATAGACTTTATTCATTAAAGAGGCGTAGCTCTTAATACTAAGCAGAGAAATATAGGCACATGGGATCTCTGCCGTGGATGCTTCATTCTTAGTTCAACCTTGTTACAATATTTCACCGCCCATCACATAGAGTGTGCATCTGCTAGTACAGTAAGGAGGCTCACTATCCCATACCTCATGGAGAAAGGTAGCTGTATATCTATTCTCCATCTCCAGATAGATCAGTCCGTTGTCACTCATCACAGGGGCCATACAGCTGTTCTTCCTTAACTCGTCTTTGCTTCTGTTCCCTCCTTTTTCTTTGTTGGTTTTCCGAGGCAGAGTTTCTCTGTAACCACCCTAGCTGTCCAGGACTGTCGTTCCCTCTTAATATGGTAGTAGTCTTGTGTAACTTTTAAATGTAAATGGCTATTTACCCCAGATGTAGTGTTGTGTAACTTTCGAAGAGCAAATGTCCATTTACCCCAGATAGGGCACTCGTGACAGGTCAAAGAAATGATTCCATTTCTCTAGCTTTGTGAACCAGTTAGTTTATTGGAATTAATTATGGTGGGCCTGAGGAAGAGTTACTGACAGGAGTGAGTCAGTCACACACATAGGTGACAACCCAGGGGAAAACTGCCTTCTTGCAGCTCCCTGCAAAACCTGCAGGTGGTGCCACCGAAGAGGGGCTTATGTCCCCAGGAGCTGTTTACTGGGGATGTTTACTATCTAACTCTGGGGATGGGCCTTGTGAACCTGATCATTTCCTGAGCACAAGAGTTTTAAGGGCTTCCCTCCTTCCTCCAGGATCGACTTTTTGGGTTTGGAGGAAATGGCTTCACAAATGGATTGTCAGAATGCTCCCAAGTTTGTTTCAGTTGCAGAGTTGTTTTGTGTTCCGTGTTGCAGGTCCTGTTCTGGTGATTAGCCTGTTGAAGATCAGTCATTTAGTGAGTGTTGTAGATTGTTATAAGTCACTGAACGGCTGTGGACCCACGTGTCTTTGTGAAAGACGTAAGCTGATTGTGTCACTTTTCATGGGTGAATAAATGTCTGTTCACCCTCGACAGATCCCTAGCAACAGACCAAAGTGATGTTGTGTGACACTTCTAGGCGGTGTGAACAGACATCTACCCAACCCAGACAGAGAACTGACAACAGACCAGACTATGGGTAGCTCCAAAGTCCAGCTTGGTGAACCAGTGAGTTGTATTGGAGTTACTTACAGGAACAGAAATGACTCAGAGACAGACCCATCACCAATGGCCACCCAGGCATGGGAGGCAGCTCACAAAAACTGGAAACCTGTAGCAGACTGCTCAAGTTTCAGGTAGTTTAACAGGTTGAAGCATGTCCATTTCTAGTGGCTTGGTTGGTCTGAGCTGCTTCCAGGCGTCTCAGCTGTCTGAGAGTCTTCTAGGCAGCTTGGATGGCCTCTGCTTCATCCAGGTTGCTAGGCTACTCTGCTTCTTCCCAGCTGTCCATCTTTATTGTGGTTGGTCTTGTCTGAGAGTGAGTCTCAGCAGTCTTTGATGCTTATGTATTTTGGGGAGGTAAGGGTCTAACGAATCTGGTTGACTCTGGTAATCACTCCATGAAAGTTAGTAAGATTTTTCCCAGAACATCCTCATTAGTTGGCTTGAATTTCTGAATGAAGCTTCATCATTCTTAGATCAGCAACCCTCACTTCAAACTTCAAACACACAACCCTTGAGACGAAAAGATACAATTTTGGTTCTCAAGGCATCTTCTCTCTTGGGCTGGCTCCATTCCCTGTGTGCAGTTCTCCCTGGCAGGTATCTCACAGCTCTGCTTCTCTAACCTCTCGGTGTCCCTAACACAGTCCAGACTTCACTTCCACAGCTGCACAAAATGGCCTCTCGGGGTTTCCTGTAGGCACTGCCCTGCCACATGTTGCCTGGCCTCAGCATCTCTCCTTAACTGCAGAGGGAGATTCATAATCTCTTTCCTCGTGTATCCTTCATGACTCTAAAGCCAGAAGCACGTGTATCTACTGTCAAGTTTATCTACCAACTTGGGGTGAGCCTCGGCCCCCTCAAATCACATTTTCAGCAGATTTGATGCGTTTTCCCTTTCACAAGTTGGAAGTTTAGCTGGTTGGAGTCTTGCCCCCCCCCCCTTTATTCCAGTGCAGATCAGGCCACACCCACCTTGAGCTCCTTGTCTCTTTCAGCACAAACCTTGGCTCCAATCTGCCATTTCCCGGTGCTCTTCTCAAACTGTACGTCTGTATTTCTTTCTCGTCCTCCTTGTTCTCTTTCACCTGCATAAGGGTGGTTTTTAATAACCACCTGATAAAGTCAGGTTAGGCTGTCTCGACTCCTCCACCAAAGAAATTACTACTTTCTAGTTTAGCCTCAGACAGATTTTTAGGAAGAAGGCAGAAGGCGGCCATGTTCTTGGCCTCCAGCCCAGGTGCTGTTGAGGCCTTCCTTCCCTCTGAAGCCTCTTGAGCTCGGCCTCCACTTTCAGTACCTCTGTCTTCCAGATGCCTACTATGATGGCCCTTTAAATTCTGCTTAAAGCCTTCAACCGCTTTTCTAGTCCAAGGTACCAAAGTCTTCTAAGTTCCTCAAAAACAACAACAAAAACCAAAACAACCAAACAGTCAGGTCTGTCATGGCAGTAGCCCACTTTCTGCTACCTACTTCTGTCTTCGTTAGGTTTCTGTGCTGTGATTAAGCACCATGGCCAAGGCATCCTAACAGAAGAAAGTGTCTATTTTTAGAGGGTTAGGGTCCATGAGGGCAGAGCGAGTGCATGGTGGCAGGAACAGCTGATAGTTCACATCTTTTTTTTTTAATTTAAAAAATTTATTGTTCATTTTATGTACCAACCCCAGTTCCCCCTCCCTCCTTTTCTCTTGCACCCCCCCCCCCACATTCCTCCACTCATAGGGGGTAAGGCCTTCCTTGGGGAGTCAACAAAGTCTGGTGTACCAGGTTGAGGCAGGACCGAACTGCTCCCCCCGTATCAAGGCTGAACAAGGTATCCCACCATAGGGAATGGGCTCCAAAAAGCCAGTTCTTGCTCCTGGGATAGGTCCTGGTGCCACTACCAGGGAACCCCCCCCCCCAACAGATCAAGTCACATAAGTCACCCACATTCAGAGAGTCTAGTTTGGTCCCACACAGGTTCCCCAGCTATCAGTTCAGTCCATGAGCTCCCACTAACTCGGGTCAGCTGTTTCTGTAGTTTTTCCCTTCATGGTCTTGATACCTCCCTGCTGCCCCGTTCATATGATCCCTCCTCCCTCTCTTCAACTGAACTCAGGAGCTCAGCCCAGTGCTTGGCTGTGGGTGCTGCATCTGCTTCCATCAGTTACTGGATGTAGGTACTGTGATGACAATTAGGGCAGTGATTAAAGGGGAAGGCCCTTTCAGATACCCTCTCCACTATTGCTAGGCATCTTAGAAATTCCTGAGAATTTCTCTAGCACCAGGTTTTTTTCTAACCCCATAATGGCTCTCTCTATCAAGATATCTCTTAGGGCTGGAGAGATGGCTCAATGGTTAAGAGCACTGACTGCTCTTCCTGAGGACCCAGGTTCAATTCCCAGCACCCACATGGCAGCTCACAACTGTCTGAAAATCTAGTTCCAGGGGATCTGACACCTTCACACCAATGCACATAAAATAAAGTTAAATAAATCATTAAAAAAAATTTTAAAAATATATCTCTTTTATTGTTTTTTTCCCCTCCATCCCTTCCCAACTCTGTCTTCTTGATCCCTCATGTTGCCATCCCCCATCCCCTCTCTTCTACCCCCCTCCTAGTTCACTGTTTTTCCTTCCTGGAGCCCTCTGTGTGCACCCCTCTTAGGGCCCCCCTTTTATCTAGCTTCTTTGGGGTTGTAGATTGTAGCCTGATTATCCTTTGCTTTGCATCTGGTACCCACGTATGAGTGAACACATACTGTGTTTGTCTAGGTCTGGGTTACCTTACTCAGGATAGTTATTTCTAGTTCCATCCATTTGCCTGCAAATTTCAAGATGTCATTGGTTTTTTTTTTTTGCTACTGAATAATACTCCATCGTGTAAGTGTACCACATTTTCTTTAGCCATTCTTCAGTTGATGGGCATCTAGGTTGTTTTCACGTTCTGCTATTACAGGTTCTGCTGCTATTAACATAGTCGAGCAGATGTCCCTGTGGTATAATTTGTGCATCCTTTGGGTATGTGCCCAAGAGTGGTATTGCTGGGTCTTGAGGTCAGTTGATTCCCAGTTTTCTGAGAAACTGCCATACTGATTTCCAGCGTGGCTGTTCAAGTTTGCACTCCCACCAGCAGTGGAGGAGCATTCCCCTTAGAGAGTTCACATACTAAAGCTGAAAGCGGGAGGCAGAAAGGACACTGGGAATAGCACAAGTCTTTTGAAACCTCAGATCTTGCCCCCAGTGACACACCTCTTCCAACAAAGCCACACCTCCTTTTTTGTTTGTTTTAGGCAGGGTTTCTCTGTGTAGTCCTGGCTGTACTGGAACTCAACTCTGTACCAGACTCTCAAACGCCTCTGACTCCTGAGTGCTAGGATTAAAGGCATGCTCCACCACTGCCTGTCTAGATATTATAGCTATAAAACAATTCTTTGTGAGTTTTTACAGCAAGTTTAGTTTATATTTATTCTGCTTGAATAGCTAAGTAGGTAAATAAAGTAACAAACCCATGCCTCAGTCCAAATTCTGTCCCTCACATCCTGTCCTGGCCACTTTGAGAAGATGCTGTGTTGCATTGCAGAAACAGTCTGATTGTCTCTCCTGTCGTTGTCCTCAGGGGTTATGCTCACTGCAGGCTCTGCAGGGAAGACTCACTTGGTTCTCCCCAAGGCTGTGTTCAAAACCTCCCAAAGGTACAGTACTTCTTATACCTTCTGCCTTCACTAGCGGCATAAAGTTTATAACTAGTGCAATTTGCTCGGGGTGTCTCCCAGGTGACTGAGCAGGTAACAGGAGGGCATGACAGCTAGCATGTTCCATATTGAGTCACACAGTAGCACCTCTGAGCCTTTATCACTTTGATACATTGTTGATAGCAGCAACAGTGAAACTGTCTCAGAAGGATATTACTAGATGAGTCTTTCGGGAGGCATGGGAATTCATTTTCATTACTGCATAGTTGATTCTGGGAATCCAGCTTCAGGTTTGGAAAATAAAACAGGTAGAGTAGTTAGGGGGAACACAGTGGCCTACTTGGAGCTCTTCAGAGCAAGCCATGGACCAGTGCTTAGTGTTCTGAGCAGAGGGATTGTACTCATAGAAGCATTTGGAGACCTCTGTCTCCAGAGAGTAGAAGAAATAGTCCTTATCCCTCATGTGGGTTTGGGCCTGGGGCTGCATGTCGCTCTGATCAGGTAAGAAAAAAGGCAGAAGGAGAGCTAGCTTTCTTCTTACTTTCTCAGCTGGATTTGACTGTACTGCTGCTTTTCTGAATGCATGTGTGTGCGTGCATGTGTGTATGTGTGTGAGTGTGTGCATGTGTGTATGCGTGCGTGTATGAGTTTCCTTTTAAGCATACTGCGACCTCTCCATTTTTTCCCTAAGGGTTTGAGAAATTTTTTAAGAATAAGAAGAATGGAAGAAGTACAGAACCAGGAAACTCAGTAGCTCCAAAAAAAGGTAAGAAGCCCAGTTTGATAAGTCAGACTGTCAAGTTTTACATTTGAGTATTTGATTTTACTTTTTATTTTTATTTTATATGCTTGAATGTTTTGCCTACATTTGTGTTTGTGTACCACGTGCTTGCCTGGTGCCCAAAGAGGCCAGAAAAGGGCACCTGATTACCTGGAACTGGAGCCTCAGACAGTTGTGAGCTGCCACGTGTGTGTTTGGAATTGAACCTTTGGCTTTTGAAAAGTAGCCAGTTCTTTTTTTCTTTTCCTTTTCTAAAGATCTATCTGTCTGTCTGTCTGTCTGTCTATCTATCCATCCATCCATTCATCCATTATACATACAGTGTTCTACCTGCATACCAGAAGAGGGCACCAAATCTCATTATAGCTGGTTGTGAGCCACCATGTGGTTGCTGGGAATTGGACTCAGGCCCTGTGGATGAGCTGTCCGTGCTCATAACCTCAGCCTTCTCTCCAGCCCGTAGCCAGTTCTTTTAAAGGCTGAGGGTTTTTTGTTTGCTTGCTTGCTTGCTTGCTGTTTGCTTTTCGAGACAGGCTTTTACTATGCAGACGTGGCTGGTTTAGAGCTCTCTATATAGACCAGGCTCATTTCTACCTCATAGTGATTTTCCTGCTTCTGCCTCCTAAGTGCTGGGATCAAAGTTTTGTGTTACCATGCCCAGCATGTTTGAGTGTTATTATAAATTATTGACTGATGTTGGGGTTTATCTCCTTGAGGAGGGGAAAACAGGAAGAAGACGTGACTGTATGAAGTTGATCTTACCTCCTCGTTCCTAAGTCACTGTGTCTTGTTTCTCACAATTTTCTTAGCTTATTTGGATTGGATGATTAGCTCTAAGCCTTGATGAAAAATTTTTTTTTTCAAGACAACTTTTCTCTGTGTAGCCCTGAATGTCCTAGAACTTGCACTGTAGACCAGACTGACCTCATACTCAGAGATCTCCCTGCCTCTGCCTCTCTAGTGCTAGGATTAAAGGCAAGTACCAGCACTGCCTGGCTTTAAATTTTTTTTTAATTTTTAATTTTTTATTTAATTCATATGTTCGGGTGGCTTTTGTTCATGTATGCCATGCACCACTGTGTACAAATGTTTTTTGGTATCCCAATTTGTATGCGTTATGCATATACGTGCATTTGTTTGTAGTCTAGAGGTCAATATTGGATGTCTTCCTTAATCACACCACTTTAATTTTTAAACTACATTTATTCAAGTTTGATTCACACACACACACACACACACACACACCACTGAGCACACGTGGAGGTGAAAGGACACTTGTAAGCCTTGGTTCTTTTTGTCCATCACTTGTGCTTCAGGGATGGAACTCAGGTTCTCATGCTTGGTGGCAAATGAACCGTCTCACTAGCCCTCCCTCCCTCCCTTATTTTTTGAAGCAGGCTCTCTTCTGACCGGAACTTGCTAGATGGACTAGACCGGCTTACCAGACCCTCAGGGATCCTCTTGCCTCTGCTGCTGTAGCACTGAGTCTGCAGGAACGCATGCCACTGTGCCTGGCTTTTCACATGGGTGTGGAGACTTGAACTCGGACCCTCATGGTTACACAGCAGGCACATAACTGACTGAGCTGCCTCCCCAACTCCTTTTCTGTGTTTTGAATTCTCCTTCTCTGGAAAATTATATATTCTTTTCTGTTGTAATATAAGACTTTTCCTTTTTCTTTTTTTCTTTTTCTTAATCTCAGAAACTGTAGAACCAAAGAACACTGGGCCTGGAGGAGATGGAGGCAAGAGAGGAGGGAAGCGAGCTGGCTTTGCCTGGTGGAAACGGATGCAGAAGGTTTGTGTGTATCTAAAGACCAGAGCCAGACGTGCTGTCACTTGTAGAGGGTGTGGTTGCTACAGAGCTGAGGCTTTCTGTGGTCTTTTTCTTATTTTAGTCCTGCTCTTGGAAAAAAAAAAAATCACTGGATAGTTTGATTTATTTATTTTTTGTTTTGGCTTTTTTGAGACAGGGTCTCTCCTATGTAACCTTGGCTGGCCTAGAACTCACTGTGTAGCCTAGGCTTGTGGTGAACCTCCTGTCTCTGCCTGTGAGTATTGGAATTACAGATGTGCACTACTGTGCCCAGCTTCGACTGTGTAATTTGTAACTAGTGTATGTGTATTCGCAGTTGGAGAGGCTGGACAGCGTGTGTGGTCAGAGTGCTGGTGTGCCCAGTGCTGTAGAGGCTTCGGTCTCTGTGGTCAGGTCCCCCACTCATGGTGTCTTGTATGCTGCTCTGTCCATAGAGGAGCAACACTGTACCCTTATATGACGAGAAGGAACAAAATGCACACTTTAATAGTTGCGTCTGCACACAAATTCCATACATGGAGACGGGCCCCACATGACTTCATCATTTCCCGAAGGTCCCACCTCTTTAATGCTTTCACTGTTGCTATTGATTTCCAGGGTGGATTTTTAAGGGACCTTAAAAATTCAAAGTTCAAAGAGTCTTAAGAAATTTTTAAAAATGTGTCAAGACTTAGAGTCCAAGGTAAGAGAGCCTCTTCTTCCAGGCCTGGTGGCACACGCACGCCTTTAATCCTAATACTCCAGAGGCAGAGGCAGGCAGAGCTCTGTGACACTGAGTTTAGACTGGTCTTCATAGAAAGTCCCAGGCCAGCCAGGGCTACGTACTGAAAAGAGAAATTTCCATTTTCATAAAGAAATGGTTGTTTTCATGGTGTTCAGAGGATCCCAGTTTGGCTTACAACTGCCCGTAGCTGCAGTTCTGTGGAACCAAACTCCCTCTCCTGGCCATGAGCATCCCTTTTCCCGGGGACACACACATCCATGTAAATAAAAGTGAAACAGAAAAATTTTAACCCAAACATGAAGCCACCTGATTTGTCGCCTAACTAGAAAACGTGTTGTCTTTTCTTCCGTAGGGGGAGTTTCCATGGGATGACAAGGATTTCCGGAGTCTGGCTGTTCTGGGGGCAGGCGTGGCTGTGGGGTTTTTATATTTCTATTTTCGAGATCCCGGAAAAGAGATCACCTGGAAGCACTTTGTGCAGTATTACCTCTCCAGAGGTCTGGTGAGGAGATCTCTACACTGTCTTTGGGGAAAGAGGGTGCTATTCAGGGGGTTCACAGTGCCCTGAAGGAGCTGAGAGTCAGGCTCCCGTCTGATGGCGTGCTGAGCCACCCACCTGGGCACAGGAACAGAACAGTGTCGGGCCTACGTTCTGGTCGGGTGGAAGCTGCCTTAATACCATGTCCTGGCAATCTTAAAAAGATAAAAAACTAGCTTGTCTTTTGGAGTTTGGCTCTACCCATCAGTCTTTGAATTTCAGTCTCATGTCTGATTCAGAACTCGTTTTCTCCTTCACTGCACCCCTGGCCCTTGCTGGTCAGCCCTATAGTGAGAGGTGCTTGGTGGCTCCCCTAAGAGTAGTGGGGACCGAGCTGCTGCAGCCCTCCTCTGCCTGTGGACCTGCCATCTGTGCGTGTGCTGGTGTCTTGCTAGGATGTCTGATGGCCTATGTGGGTACCCGTACACGTGTGGCAGACACACAGACGTGTACATATAAATAAAAACAAATCTTACAAACAAATTGACCAAGAAGGACAATACTGTGTCATCATAGTTACAAAGTGGATTGTATCAAGTTGTGTTTTTATTTTTGAGACTAGATTGCCCTCTGCCGCCCAATCTGGCCTTGAATTTTGCAGCAGCGCTCCTGTTTTTTGAGTACTGGGATTATAGGTGTGCCTATTTATTTTATTTTCTCTTTTTCTGTTTCTTAGAGGCATATATCAGTCTATTGTAGGGCTGCTTGTAGCTCATGAGCCTCTGGGACTGCTGTTATTCTTATTGACATTGTTTTGTTTTTTGTGTTGGGTATAATGTTTCTGAATCAGGTCTGTACTCAAGGCTGTACTATATCGTGTGTGAGAGGTGACTTGGTAGGTGCAGACACTCGCTGCACAAGTGTGAGGATTTCAGTTCAAATCCCCAGAACCCACATAAAAGCTGGGTGCATAGCAAGGATGTCTGTGATCTTTGCGCACCTGTGGGGAGATGGGAAATGGAGAGAAGAATCCCTGGGAGCTTGTGGGTCAGGTAGCCTGGAACATGCATTGGAAAAGCAAAGACACACTATCCAGAACGAGGGTGGAGGGGAGGATTGGCCCCCGAAGCTGTCCTAATGTCCACATATGGTGGCATGTTCATCCGAGTTCATACACATCGTGTTCTAACAGATTTTACTCTGTTAACAGTATAAGACTGACTTGTATTATACTTAGGGTTTTAAAATAATCTAGTGTGGAGTTCAATTTCGAGAGACTTGTTGAGTTCTTTATTAAAATGAGATAGATTCATGCCCCAAGCTTATAGATCCAAGAGAGCAAGAAACTAAAACTTAATTAGACTGGGCTGCAGCTGGTAGGGGAGGATGTGTTGTCTTTAGGATGTATAGGTGTGCCCGTGACTGCACTGCTCATGGTTGGCTTGAATGTCTTTACTGCCTCAGCTGTTATGACTGCTTTTCTCCTTTTCCAAGGTGGATCGGCTGGAGGTTGTGAACAAGCAATTTGTGCGTGTTATTCCTGTCCCTGGGACGACATCCGAGGTGAGGGGTCAACTTAAGGTCAAGCGTCCCCATATCTTTTGTTTGTGTGTTTGTTTTTTGAGACAGTCTCACTGAATATTCTGGAACTCGCTCTGTAGACCAGGCTGGCCTAGAACTTGTAGCTCTGCCTGCCTGTTTCCCAAGTGCTGGGATTAAAGGCGTGTGCTGCCACACCAGATCACTTTTTTTTTTAAAGATTTGATTTTTAGGGGCTGGAGAGATGGCTCAGTGGTTAAGAGCACTGGCTGCTCTTCCAGAGGTCGTGAGTTCAATTCCCAGCAACCACATGGTGGCTTACAACCATCTGTAATGAGATCTGGTGTCCTCTTCTGGCGTGCGGGCATACATGGAGGCAGAATGTTGTATACATAATAAATAAATAAAAATCTAAAAAAAAAAAGATTTGATTTTTATCATTTTAGATTGTGTGTATGGGTATGAGCATGTGAGTGCAGGTATTAGATCCCCTGGGAGTTAGGAGCTTCCTGACTTGGGAGCTGGGAGCAGCTTTGGTCCTCTGCAGGAGCAGGTCATGTTCTTACTCTGAATCTTCTCCCTGGTCCCTTGATTTACCATTTTAAGAATTGTAATCTGTAGTTGTCTATTCCGTAAAATACCTTCCCCGTTGTCCAGCAGTCCATGTTACTTACAATGGTTTGGAGAGATGGCTCAGTGTACTGAGCACTGGCTGTGCTTCTCGAGGACGCGGGTTGATTTCAAACACCCGTGTGGAGGCTCAGAAGCATTCCTAACTTCAGTTCTGAGGAGTCTGTTGCTCTCGTCCCGCCTTCAGCCCCCACAGGTACTAACTAGGCTTGCATATAGCACACAGACATGCGGGCAAAATGCCCAGTCACAAAAAATAATTTATTTCTATTTTATTTTAATTCCTTTGGTCTTTTGAGACAGGGTTTCTCTGTGTAACAACTCTGGCTATCCTGGAACTCACTCTGTAGGCCTTAAACTCACAGAGATTTGCCTGCTTCTACTTCCCGATTAAAAGCATGCACCACCACTGCCCAGCAACAAAAAAATAAAAATAATTTTTTTTAATAATATGGTTTCTCTCATTGTCTTAAATAGATAATGGCTAATGCAGGAAGCCTTTAAGAGTACTATAAATAATTTTTGTCAAGTAATATGTAAGAACTACTTGCCAAAATTTGTTAGAAAAGAGTAAAAAGATGAAGGGAGACTTTGGTTATTGTTTGATGGAGGAGGGTCATCTGGCTATGTGTTACTTTCATTGGCTAATAAAGAAACTGCCTTGGCCCTTTAATGGGACATAAAATTAGGTAGGCGGAATAGACAGAACAGAATTCTGGGAGAGAGAAGGCAGACGCTTCAGGCAGTCGCCATAGGCAGTTGCCATGCTTCTCCTCTCCAAGACAGATGCAGGTTAAGATATCTCCTGGTAAGCAACCACCTTGTGGTGCTATATAGAATACTAAATATGGGTTAAAACAAGATGTGAGAATTAACCAATATGAGGCTGAAACTAATGGGCCAGTCAATGTTTAAAAGAATACAGTTTCCATATAATTATTTCAGGTGAAAAGCTAGCCGGGCTGCTCCATCTACTATTGTTGCAACATTTTATACTTGGTCCAGAACTTAAAACCCTGAAGTTCATGTGCCAGAACTGAATGAGCTGCTGTTTGCCTCCTTAGCTGTGGAGCCAGCTTCAGGAAGGGATTTGTCTATATCTGTCTGTCAGAGGCAGGGGAAGGGGCTTTTCTGGGGAACACAGATGTGGGTGAGTGTGTCGGCGGTTCTCTGTGGGGCACATGGCAAACCTAAGCTTCCTCTTGGTCTCTGCAGAAGTTCGTGTGGTTTAACATTGGCAGTGTTGACACCTTTGAGAGAAACCTTGAGTCTGCTCAGTGGGAGCTGGGGATTGAGCCCACCAACCAGGCTGCCGTAGTCTATACTACAGAGAGTGATGGGTGAGTTCTAGGGATGCGGAGGTCCTTGGGAGACTAATGCAGGACATCTGAATCTTTTTGTGTTTGTTTGTTTTTTGAGACAGGGTTTCTCTGTATAATAGACCTAGGACATCTAATTATTAAAACAAAACAAAAATTCAGTGCTTAACCTATTTGGGGGTGTGTTTATTTTTTTTAAACATATTATAGGCATCCGCTAATGTTTACACTATCAACGCTAAAGGAATATTTTGTTATTTTTTAATTTTTTTTGTTTTGAGATGGCCTCAGTCTTTTAGCCATCCGAGTCTCGACTCCTGGGTTTGGTGATTCTCCTGTCTCGACCTCCCAAGTATACACACGGCACTGGCTTGAGTCTGTTTATTGCAAAGAGAATGTCAGGCCTCTAAAAAGTATGTAGGAAAAATAAACATATTGGGTATTGATATCTTTACTGAACCAGAGTCTTCTGAGGAAAGTTATAGCTAAGGTTCTGCCAGACCTATTTGGTCAGAATCCAAGCCCTGTGCTGGGTGGGTCAAGGCAGATTCAATGTCATTAGGACTTGACTTGGGGACATTTTAGAAACGGCCCCTTTTCATATAGCAAAGTTTTAGAGCGATTTGCTCTTTCTGGGTGACAGTGGAACTTCTGACCTTTTTCTTAAGCGAATGTAACAAATGATTTTCTTGGATTTTTGCAGCTCTCTTCTCCGAAGCCTGGTGCCCACCCTGGTCCTGGTTAGCATCCTCCTCTATGCCATGAGGAGGGGTCCAATGGGGACTGGTCGTGGCGGGCGAGGAGGAGGCCTCTTCAGTGTTGGTGAGACAACAGCCAAGATCTTAAAGAACAACATTGATGTGAAGTTCGCAGATGTGGCTGGCTGTGAAGAAGCCAAGCTGGAAATTATGGAGTTTGTGAATTTCCTGAAGAACCCAAAGCAATATCAGGACTTAGGAGCCAAGATCCCAAAGGTACCGGTTTCAGGGAACAGTGATGCACTCTAGGCTGCAAGGTGAAGTACTGATTGCTGTGATTTAGAAGAGACAAATATTTAAGAGTTTTTTTCCTTAAGTTTGTGTTTCTGCCGATCACACAGTAGAGGATGGCCTCAGATGGCGTAGCCTGTCTAGCACTTGGTTGGCCAAGGTAGTCTAGGCCACATAGTGAGTTCATGGCCAGCCTGTGCTGTGACTAAGAGACACTGTCTCAAAAAGCCCACATCTGTTGTTTTAATGTTAGGCTTTCATCTACAATGACCTGATGGCGATCCAGCACTCTGAACTCTAGATACATGATATGTTGTTGTAGCCCTGGCTGGCCTGAGACTCACTTTGTAGAGCAGGCTGAGATCTGCCTGCCTCTGCCTCCCAAATGCTGGCATTAAAGGCATGTGCCACTGTGCCCAACAGAAACAGGGTATTAGATCTTTTTCAAGGGGCCACTGAGATGGTTCTGCTGGTAAGGCATGTACCTACCTCCAAGCCTGGGCAGCCAGATTTGGTCCCTGGGAGTCATATATAGGTGGAAAGAGAGAGCCACCTTCTGTGAGTTGTCCTTTGACCTCCACATGTGTGCAGTGGCTTGTACGTGTCCACACGTGTACAGTAAAAAAACACATACATTAAACTCGGTGTGGTGGCTCTGTGGTGAAGGAACTGTTGCACCAAACCTGAGAGCCTGACCGCCCCTCCCCCCCCCCAGGCAGTGTTCTCTGTGTAGCCTTGTCTGTCCTGGAACTAGCTCTGTTGACCAGATTGACCTTGAACTCTCAGAGATCCATCTACCTCTGCCCTCCCTAGTGGCTGGGATTGAAGGTGTGACCCACCACCACCCAGAAACAGCCCAAGTTCTATTCCCTGTACCCACTGCCACTTTAACAGGGTGGAAGGAGAGAACTGACTCTTGCAAGTTGTTCTCTGGTGTCCTCGTGTCTGCCAACCTCACCTCCTAACATAACTAGATAAGTATAGTAACTTTTTTGAAAAATCTTTTTAATTTTCAGGCATAATAGTTCATAAAATTATAATGAAGGTGTATTATAAAGATGTGAATTGTTAATCTTTTTTCTCCAAATGTCTGCTCATACGTGTGTGTATAGGCATGTACATGTGAGTATAGGCATGTACGTGTGAGTATAGGCATGTACGTGTGAGTATAGGCATGTACATGTGAGTATAGGCATGTACGTGTGAGTATAGGCATGTACATGTCTTAGTTTAGAGTCTGTCGCTGTGATGAACACTGTACCTAAAGCAACCTGGGAAGGAAAGAGTTTATTCCATCTTGGACTCCAAGTAACAGTTAACGAAGGATGTCAGGGCAGAGCTCGAGCCTGGCAGGTACCTGGAAGTAGAAGCCGTGGAGGAGTGCTGCTTACGGTCTTAACTCCCCATGCCTTACTCAGCCTGCTTCTTTATAACCCCGGGACTATTTGCCCAGAGGTAGCACCGCCCACAGGGGGCTAGGCCCTCCCACACCAATTGTCAATCAAGGACACACCTCACAACCTTGTCTGCAGGCCAGCCTAATGGAAGCATTTTCTCAGCTGAGGTTCCCTCTTCCTGAAGACTCTTTTGGGTCAAGGTGACAGGGCACTGAGCAGCAGCGCTGCGCCACAGCGCGCGTGCACATCATAGGACATCTCACATTCCTCCTTGTCTAGACAGGATGCTTGCTGTTTGCTGCTGTGGATGCCAGGCTACGTTTCTGGGGATTCTCCTGTCTCTGTCTGCTCTCTTATGTAGGAACACTGCTGTTGTGCCTGACTTTACTTGAATTCTGGGGATCACACTCAGGTTCTCAGGAGCCTGAACAACTGATGGAGCCTCCCAAAATGAGTGGTGTCCACGCTTCAAACCAGAAAGGCTGTGAAGCTGGACAAGCTCACTGGCTAGATTTCAACAGGCAGTTGTGTTTCCCTCCTGGGTGGCTATGCAGATTGGTACTGCTGTTTTAGGGAGCATTTTGTCAATAATAAGGAAAGCAGTCTGAGTTAGGAGGTATTGGCGAATGCCTTTAATCCCAGCACTCAGGAGGCAGAGGCAGGCAGATCTCTCTGAGTTTGAGGCCAGCCTGACCTACAGAGTGAGTTCCAGGACACCCTGGGCTACACCTTTGTCTCAAAAAACAAAAACAAAACAAACAAACCCAGAGAAGAAAAGAAGAAAAGAAAAGCGTTCTGTTCCTTCGAGCCAGTGGAAGACAGCTTCTGCAAGTAAGGATCTGGTTCTGGGAGTTTCCTTTTTAGATGTTGTAGCTGTGTGTAAGCTACAGTGAGTGTGTTAATTGTGTGTTTATATGTATATATTCGTGTGTGAACATGCAGGTGTGTATATGTGTATGGGTGGGGAGGTGGTAGGTGTCATTTCTCAGTAGTCCTCTGCCTTGTGTTTTGAGATATGTTTTCCATTTGTAGTTTGTGAGTAGGTAAGGCTGACTTATTGGCTAGTGAACTCACGGGAATCAGCCTGTTTCTGTCCTCCTAATACTGTGATTACAAGTGTGGTTTTCTTTGTGCCTGGTCTTGTACATTGGCTACAGAAATTGAACTCGGATCTTTGTGCGTTCATGGTACCTCACCTCTTCTGAGCCATTTTTCTAATCATGTGCGTTAATTTTTTTTTTTTTAAGGAGAAAAGATTTTCTAGAAATCTTAGGCTCTAAAGTGGTAGATTTGATAAGACTCTTGTTCTAAAAGTTGCCTGTATGTATTTATTAGGAAATTTACTTCTTTTTTAGATCTAAGTAGAAACTGGGCTGTTCCCAGTGTGCTGTGTGTCCTTCTGGAGAACTAGGTGTCCCTTTTCTCTTGCAGGGAGCAATGCTTACTGGTCCACCTGGAACTGGCAAAACACTTCTTGCGAAAGCAACTGCGGGGGAGGCCAATGTGCCCTTCATCACTGTGAATGGGTCGGAGTTCCTGGAAATGTTCGTTGGTGTTGGGCCAGCACGGGTAAGTGGAGGGATCAACAACTGTAGGAGGTGCCAGCACACTTCTTGTCCAGGAGTGGTTATCTTGTGTAGCTGTCGGCTCTGTTTGTACCACATCAGGGAGGTACCGATGCCTCAAGGGGAGGGCTAAGAGTGAACTGTTCTGTGTGATAGGAATGTAAGTAACAACATAGGGTCTGGCTTCTTCTTGCAGGTTCGTGACATGTTTGCAATGGCCCGGAAAAATGCTCCTTGTATTTTATTCATTGATGAGATCGATGCGATCGGCAGGAAGCGAGGTCGTGGTCACCTGGGAGGCCAGAGTGAGCAGGAGAACACTTTAAACCAGATGCTTGTGGAGATGGACGGTGAGTGGACGCTGTGGCAGGTCTGCGGGGACTCAGTTTCCACAGGAATATGTATTCATTCTTCTCTCTCACTGTTTAGCCTGACTTAGAGCTCTGATCTTCCCGCCCTCATCTCCTGAGTGCTGGGGTTACAGGCATGCACCACTGTGTCTGGCTGACGTATTCTGATTTTCAAAAAGAATGCTCTCAAGCAAATATGAGAGAGAAATCAGTTTTCGATTCACATAGAGCTCCTCACTGTATAATGGCGGGGACTGAGTGGAGACAATACAGGGAAAGAGACACGTGCACACCTATCTGTCATCCCATGGGTTCACCTTGGATGAGTGATCCTTGCTTGCCATCACCTGGCTGTGCTTGATGAATCCCTCAAGCCCACAGGACTTGGGTAGAAGGAAGCAGTGAGCCCTGACAAGATGGTGTCAGAGTAGCAAGAGCCAGAAGTGCAGAGACTCAGCATGTTCTGGGCTTACCTCACATCCTTGTATCAGATTACAGAGCTCCCTGTGCTGAGAAGAGGTCTGCTTTCCCTCCACTAGAAATGTACCTTACTCAGAGCAGAAGGTAATAGTGAGAGCTTAGAGCCAGAGGTCAGGTTTTTGTGTATTGTTCCTAGACTGGGACAAGCCTGGGCCCCTAGGGCAGCTGGGCAGGGCCTCATGCCTGTTTCTTGGCACTTACAGCAGGATGTGGGGCAAGCAGAAGGGAAGTAGACCCAGCATGGGGATTCTGTTGTTGCCTGGGCCTTCCTCAAGTTAACCAGCATATCTTGTGTTTAGGCTTCAACTCTACCACTAATGTGGTAGTGCTAGCTGGTACCAATCGCCCTGATATCCTTGACCCAGCCCTGACACGGCCTGGCCGGTTTGACCGCCAGATCTACATTGGTGAGTGCCTGTCCTATAGGTACTTGGGTTTGGATCTCAGCCCCTGAGGTTAAAGGTTTGGGTAACTCAGTTGCTGTGCTTTTGGAGATGCTGATACTGGGTTCTGTTTGACAGTCCACATTTTGGAAACAATAGATGTGGTTTGGCTGTCCAAATGCCCTTGTAGTGAATACAGGTAAGGCCAGTATAGCCTATTTCTATTCTCCAGATTTTATTTTCATACAACTTTATAAAACTGTGATACTTTAGGGGAAAAGGGTTTATGCTTTGTCCTGCTCCCTGATGGTTAAGGATATTTCCCAGCCGGAGCACATTGATCTTGGGTAGATACTACCTGCATCCGGGTAACACCTGCTGGGTTACATGGCCTTGGGGTAATAGACTTAATATTGATTAAGAAGGTAGGTGTGTACATGTAGGGTGTGTGTGTTTGTTAGTGGTGATTGAACCCAGGGCCTTGTTCATGCTAACTCTACCAGTGAGCTACAGACCTAGTCCAAGAAGGTGGGGTTTTTTTGTTGGTTTTTTTTTTTTTTTTTTTTTTTTTTTGGTTCTTTTTGTTGTTTTGTTTGTTTTTTCGAGACAGGGTTTCTCTGTGTAGCTTTGGAGCCTGCCTTAGAACTCAGTCTGTAGATCAGGCTGACCTCAAGCTCACAGAGATTTGCCTGTCTCTGCCTCGCAAGTGCAGGGATTAAAGGTGTGCGCCACCACTGCCCTGCTCAGAAGGTGTTTTGATGTATGGCATTGTCCAGTAGAATACCCTTTTTTTCTTCCTTCCTTCCTTCCTTCCTTCCTTCCTTCCTTCCTTCCTTTCTTTCTTTCTTTTTCTTTTTTCTGTTTCAACCTTGCTGCAGGCAGGGAGTTCTGCTAATTGTCCTGGAAGTTTTGTGAAGTAGTTTCGGGGAAACATGTCTCAAAAGCTCTGAGAATGTAATTTGTTTGTCTCATTTTCTTTATTAGGTCCCCCTGATATCAAAGGCAGGTCCTCTATTTTCAAGGTTCACTTGCGTCCACTCAAGCTAGATGAACGCCTCACCAAAGATGCTCTTTCAAGGAAACTAGCTGCTCTTACTCCGGGTTTCACTGGTAAGTGTTTGTTTCTTAGCCACTTATCTTAGCAGGGGCCAAGTGCATCCATTGGTCTGTAGTAACTGGTGATTGTCACACCTGCTCATTTGGTCCTGGTCACCCTGGTTTATAGAACTTTGACCCTCCTGGAACATTCAAAGGCTTCAGATCTTAACCTAAAACCTACTGGTACCATTTGAGTTTGTGGATTTCTGTTTAGACGTAAGTCTTTACTACAGAGGTAAAAGTCATGTCTGAGGGTGATTCCTGAAGAGATGAATCATACCACACTTTGGTCTTGTCTTGAACTCCCATCTGGAGTGGATGTGGCGTTTCCTTTTTCAAAACGTCATCTCTGGTGCTAGGATTCTTGTTTCCCTGCCAGAGTGGTGTAAACCCCAGCAATGGATGGGAACCTATGGAATGGCTTTTCTGACCTATTTGCCTCTCCATATAGCAACCCTTGGGAAACCTCAGTTGCCTCATGGTCACTGTAGCAGGCTGTTTACCGGTCTCCTATGCGGTCTTCTGCCGTCTAGGTCGTTTGGCTGTGGGGCGTCCTCACTCTGCTTACCTGTAGCATCCTGCTCAGCCCTGGGCCAGGCGTGTTTACACACAGAATGCATTTGTCTGTGGCGTAGTGGTGAGAAGTCCTTGCCAGGCTAACATGTGACGGGCCTTCTTGGTATTCTGCCTGGAGTGTCCTTTCTGTCCCATTTTTTCACCCCTTGCGGAGTTCAGGTGTCCACTTACTACCCAGACTTTAGATTTCCCTGTGAGGATTTTCATTTTGGAGGACTCAGCAAGAGAATTCAACACTTCCACAGTAGGGAAGACTGGCCACTCCCCAATAACTCTGACCCATTCCTACATGAACTTGAGGGTGCTGCTTCATTAAAGTGCATTTTCAGGGCCGAAGAGCTGGCTCAGTGGTTAAGATTGTTTGCCGCTCTTCCAAAGAACTAGAGTTTCATTGCCAGCACCCACTGTGGGTGGATCTGTACCTCTTGCTCCAGGGATCTGATACACTCTTCTCGACTCCACATACAATAAGTGATAAGATAAATTTTCAAAACCAAGCACTTTTCCTCCCTGGGACTCACTGTTCATAAAGGTGTAGCACATGACCTATCACGATGCTGAGGACAGGACTGGGTCACTGTTTCCACAGCGGGGGCCTTGTAAAGCCGCACATTATAAGGGCTGCTGGCATGTTTGCAGAGTCAAAGAGATAGCACTGACTGGCACCCCACTGGCTCTTACTGTTGAAGGCTGCATCTCCCCCTGTATAATTTTAGGTTGACCTTTGACTAGGAGATGCAGCTATTTTAATGCGACTGTTTTAATCCTGAGTGTCTCCCTAGAAAACAGGCCCCTGAAATTTCTTTCATGCTCTCTACTTACTCTGCGCCGCAGTGCATCAAGAGAAATAAAAACCTGCCGGGCAGTGGTGGTGCAGCCTTTAATCCCAGCACTTGGGAGGCAGAGGCTGGAAGATCTCTGTGAATTCGGTGAATTCGAGGCCAGCCTGGTCTACAAGAGCTAGTTCCAGGACAGGCTCCAAATCTACAGAGAAACCCTGTCTCAAAAAACTGAAGGGGTGAAAAAAAAAAGAGGTACTAAAAATTTTGGTTGATGATTTAACAGAAAACTATAAAGCCTGCAAAGAAGCAGGTATTGTATGTCCATAGAGGAAGAAAATGTTAAAGCCCCAAGTAAATACAATATTAAGCATAATAAGCAATTTTTGTTTGTTTTGTTTTTGGAGACAGGGTTTCTTTGTGTAGGCTTAGCTGTTCTGAAACTCATTCTATAGACCAGGTTGGCCCCAAACTCAGAGATTTGCCTGCTGTGTTCCATCACGGCCCGCAATTCTTAACATGGGCAGGTGAGAGGGCTCCAAGGGGTCCCAGTAGCCCATATTGTGGAAAGAGAGAGACACCCTCCACAGTTTGTCCTCCACTGCCATACATGCAGTGTGACACACTCACACATACACAATACATGAATAATTGTAATTTTTAAAAATTATTAAAAGCAAGCTGGGTATAGTGGCAAACATCTTTAATCCTAGCACTTGGCAGGCAGAGTCAGGTGGACCTCTGTGAGTTCAAGGTCAGCCTGGTCTACAGAGCAAGTGCCAGGACAGCTAAGGCTCCATGAGAAACCCTGTCTCAAAATAAATAAACAAATAAATAAACAAGTAGATAACAAATTAAAAAGATTCTTAAAATTACATATCTTAAATGTTCTCAAAATTCTAAAAGAACATAGACCGTGTATCTGATAAAGGTATGGTAGTACATACCATGGTCGTCACGTTAGGGAGGTTGAGGCCAGCTTGGGTTATATAATGAGACCCTAGGAGGGACTTAATTACACATTTTTTTTGCAGATAATGGCTAATAAGTACATTAAAAATTATTCAACATTGATTATTAGGAAAGTACAAAGTAAAATAACAGTGTATTACAACTTCATACCTGAAAAGGGTAGCTGTACTAAAAAAAAAAAAATGAAGCTGAGAACAAGAGTTCAGACCCTCATGTCGCTAGTGTGGACGGAAAATGGAAATGGTCTAGCTCTGTAGAAATCAGTTTGATGCTCCAAATGCAAAACAGGCGCACCGTCTGACCCAGCAATTCCACTCCTACGTGTATGTATTCTCAAGAGAATTGAAAAACGTATGTCAGACTTGAACATCCGTGTTTATAGCCCCATTATTTGTAATAGTCCCGAAGTAGAACTCAGTCAAGTTTCCAGCAGTGGGTGAGTAGATCGACAGTCTATGGTATATACTACAGAACAGTTCTCAGCTGGAAAAGGAATGAGCTCCCAGGGGCTAGGAAGACGGCTCAGATTATAGGAATACTCGCTCTTGCAGAGGACCGGGGTTGCTTGTTCCCAGCACCCACATGGTCACTCACAACCACTACTCCAGTTCCGGTCTCCCTGGGCACTAAGCACACATGCATATTACATATATTGAGACACATACTTATGCATTTAAAATAAATAAAATTTAACAAAAAGAGATGAGGTACTGATACACACTATAGCGTAGATAAGTCAAAAAAATAATGCTCAAAGAAGTCAGTCCTAAAAAGCCACTTTTTTTTTCATGTGATCACTGTTTATTTAACGGCTGCTGTTTTCTGAAACAGGCATTGCTGTGGCTCAGACTGATGAGAACTCATGAGCTAGTTCAGGCCTTGAACTCGTGCTTCCTCCTGCCTCCCCACCTTGTGTTGGGATTACAAATGTGAGCTCATGTCTTGCTGCTGTAGTGTGGGAAGGAGAGAGGCAGCCTTCCTGCTTCTGAGTCCTGAACGGTGGGAGTTAAAGGGGTGTGCCAGCTCTACCTGCATGCTGTTTAAGAAAATAAAAATTGTCAATGTACAAGAATAATGAAATGTTTTTATTTTCTGCTGTCCTGAGAACAATTATTAACATGTAAATCAGGATTTTATTTTTTAGCCTGGCTTCTCGTTTGTATCATAAAATCAAGGTCATGGTACAGATACTAACTGAGCTAAATAAATATGCTTTCTTGGTTGGCACACACCGTGTTGATGCCTTACACTTCTACCACCACCTCAGTTTAATAGTACCGACTACCTCAAAAAGCCACATCTTATATGAATCCTTTTCCCTTGAGGGTGTGGGGTTTCAGCAGAGATGCAGAAAATTCAAGTCCACAGAGGTGAAAACAGACTAGCAGCTGATTGGAGTCAGAATAGGAGTTAAGTATACAGGCACAAGGTGTCTCAGACGATGGAAGGTGTCTTAGATCGGGGCCATGGTTGACAACTCTGGTGTCTTAGTTTATTTTCCTGTTGCTCTGATACAAAACCTAAGTAACCTAAGGGAGAGTGGGTTTCAGAAAGGCTCAGAGTTCCAGGTTCCAGTCCACCGTGATGGGAGTCACAATGACAGGAGCTTGAGGGAACAGTGAGCACACGCATGTTAGCGCCCAGCTCCTTCCCACAGTTAAGATGACATCAGTTGGCACAAGCATGACAATTCTCACGTGCTGTCTTAGCTGCTTTCTGTTGCTGTGATAAAGCACCATCCAGAGAATTTAATTGGGCATATGGTTTTAGATGTTAGAGTCCTGATGGTGGAGCAGCAAGGAGAGAGCTGAGAGCTCACATTTTAAACCACAGTTGGAAGCAGAGAGAGCTATCTGGGAATGGTGTGGGCTGTATTGAAACCTCAAATCCCAACTCCCAGTGACACACCTCCTCCAACAAAGCCACACCTCCTAGATCCTTCCCAAATGGTTCTACCCATAAGGGACCAGGTATTCAAACATACAAGCCTGTGGAGGCCATTCTCATTCATACCACTACCATGTCCAGAGATCTGTGTGTTGGGAGATTGTAGAGTTTTTCAAGTTACTGTCAAAGTTACTAAAAGCTAATATTGCATATTCCTTTATGATACATGGATTATTTATCAATAAAATTGCATAACTAACCAGAAGCTTTAGCTAAAGTTATAGTGGCTGGTGAAGTAATTTCTACCTACATTTTCTGAAGTTTAACCTGACCGCTGCTTGAGATTTTTCTTTACTGAAGTTGATCTTGGTAGAACGCCAACAGCCAGAAACACTGACTTTACTCTCTTTTCCTGACTCAGGTGCTGATATTTCCAATGTGTGCAACGAAGCAGCACTGATTGCTGCCCGCCATCTTAGCCCTTCTGTCCGGGAGAAGCACTTTGAGCAAGCCATCGAGAGGGTCATTGGAGGTGAGCCCACATCCCCTGGGCAGACATTTATTGGGTAGCCTAGGCTCATTTCAACATGGAGAAAACACAGTTGGTTTTTTGAACCAAAATTTAGAACTAGGGCTCACCTAGGAGTTTTTGCTGTCTTCTGAGCTGTGTGCAGACCATTTGCAGGCCTTGGGAAACCAGAGCTAGGCTTGCATGTAGAAGGCAGGGAAAGTCTACTTGAAGGGAGGAAGAGCAGAGCTTGAGTGAATGATATTCCCAAGGAAAAGCCTGTGCTAGGTAGGGGCCGTCCCAGGACGCCTACTGCTGGAGTTCACTTGGGACATCATTGTCAGAGTGGTGAATGTGACATGTTTTCTTTAGCTTGGCTGTCTGTCCCCAGCCAGCATACACAGCATACAGGCCCCCTGGGCAGTTCATACAGTAGCCTGGAGCAGCTCAGCTAGCTGTGCTAGTCAGGCAGGAATTGGAGTTTGGTGAATTAAAGGCCTCAGGACTCTGAGACTGGGAGGTACCACATGCAGCTGTTTGGTCTGGTATGGTCCCTGGAGAGGAGATCAGGGGGACAGTAGTGTAGAGCCCATCCCTGTGCCAGAAATCGAAGTTTAGCCAGGTTGGCAGTCATCCTTAAGCTTCACCATTTAGGTTTTATTTTAATATTTAACTGTATAGAGGAGTACGTACAATCTTGGGGGCTGGCCCAGCAACTCTAGTGAGCTAATTAATTAGTCCTTGCAGTGACAGTCTGAGCAGCTCAACCACATGATGCTATCTGCTTCTCTTTGTCCTATACCTGCTGTAAATGTGCTAACAACTGGACATTGAGAACATCCCTGATTCTTCTTGACACATGGCAGAAAGTGACCCTGTGCTTCTGACTCATAAGTCCATTGGCTGACAGTGGCTTGCTTTTAAAAAACATTTTTTTATATTTATTTATTTTTATGTGTATGGGTATTTTGCCTACATGTTTGTCTGTGTCCTATGTGTGCGCAGTGCACACAGAGTCCAAAAGAGGATGTCATGCTAGGTGGTGGTGCACACCCTTAATCCCAGCAATTATAAGGCAGAGACAGGCAGATCTCTGAGTTTGAGGCCAGCGTGGTCTACAGAGTTGAGTTCCAGGACAATCAGAGCTACACAGAGAAACCTTATCTTGGATGTGGGGTAGTGTGAGATCCCTGTAGAACTAGAGTTAGCCATGGTTATTAGCTGCCATGTGGGTGCTGGAAATCAAATCCTGATCTTATAGAAGAGCAGCCAGTGCTCCTAACCTGCTAAGCCATCTCTCCAGCTCTAAAAATGGCTTTCTCTAAAGCAGGATGAGTCAGGTTTGATTAGAGTAGATGAACGGGGTCCCTCCAGTGCTGGGAGCTGGGTCTCACTAAGACAGCAGAGCGTAGGGTGGGGCTGGCGCTCAGGGAAGACTGTCCTAGAGAGGGAGGCATGGGTTCCTGACAAGGCCTGGGAATGGGGTATGGCAGTCGGTCCAGACTGTCCGGTGTCCTTGCGGGGTTGTAGGTGGACACTCTTCTCGCTTCTCACTCCTCGGAATGTGGTTTGTAGGCCTTGAGAAGAAGACCCAGGTCCTACAGCCCAGCGAAAAGAGAACTGTCGCCTACCATGAGGCAGGGCATGCAGTGGTGGGCTGGCGCCTGGAGCACGCAGACCCTCTGCTGAAGGTCAGTTTCTCGAGTGCCTCGAGGCCCAAGTGCCATCTCTGGCTTCCCAGGTATCCGCATGCTTGTAGACATGACCTTTTACTTTCTTTTCTCTGTTTTTGAGAGACAGACAGACAGAGAGAGAGAGAGAGAGAGGAGAGAGAGTATAAGTGTGTATGTGTGCGTGTGCACATGTATGAGGGGCAGAGGTGGGAACCAGTTTTCTCCCACTGTGTGGATTCTGGGGATTAAGCTTGCCTTGGTGGTAAGTGTCTTTATCATCTGAGCCATCTTACTAGCCCCCCTTTTACTTTTCAAGGAGTATGTTGATCTATAATTTGTCTGGTTCTTTTTGGGGTGGGAAGCAGAGCAAGCTCTGGGTAGGCCTTGCTGACCTCTTAATCTCTGGGTCTGACTCTTATTGGAGTGATTGTGCGTTCAGTTCCTGCAGAGCCTCTGTGACAGTCAGACATCGAGGCTGTTGGCATGAGTGTGCTCCTCAGGGAGCATTGGTCTATAGTGGTCCAAGCTCAGGGCCCTTATCCTGCCTCTCTCAGTCGTAAAGGGACCATGGCCAGTGCAGCACCTGGTGGAACAGTGTTTGAGGCTGACAAAGACAAGGCCTTGATTTTTTTTAAGATTAATTTTCATTTTTTAAACGATTTATTTTATGTGTATCAGTGGTTTGCCTGCATATGTATGTGCACCAGGTGACTTCAGAAGAATATCAGATGCCCTGAACAGAGGTTCAGCAGGTGGTTGTGACAACTGTGTGGGTGCTGGGAACTGAACCTGGGTCCATTTAAAAGTGTGTGTGTGTGTTGTGTAGGATTGTATGTATACGTGAATGCAGTCCTCCCAGAGTCCTGAAAGGGGGTCTGCATCTGATCAGGCCTGGAGTTATAGATGGTTGTGAGCCACTGTATGGATGGTGGGAACTGAACTTGGCTCCGTTTGTTGCAAAAGCAACAACTGCTCGTCACTGTTAGCCATCTCTGTAGCCTGTGTTTTTCCTAGTGTGTGGCAGTGGGTGGGGGGCAGTTGGGGGGGGGGGAGTTGTACACATGAGTGCAGTCCTTAAAGAGTCCTGAAGGGGGGCTGGAGTTACAAGATGGTTGTAAGCCACCCAGTGTGACTGCTGGGAACTGAACATGGGGTTTCCATGCTCTTGTCCACGGACCCATTTCTTCAGCTCCAGGCTCTTATCTTTCAGGTGTCCATCATCCCTCGGGGCAAGGGGCTTGGCTATGCTCAGTACCTTCCCCGCGAGCAATACCTCTACACGCGGGAGCAGCTCTTCGACCGCATGTGTATGATGCTAGGGGGCAGGGTGGCTGAGCAGCTGTTCTTTGGCCAGATCACTACAGGGGCTCAGGATGACCTAAGGAAGGTCACCCACAGTGCCTATGCTCAGGTAAGGCGCTGTCCTAGTGTGTGACCCTGTCAGTTGGAGTGGACCCAGCCAACCCGAGGCTCCCCCTCTACTTCAGATTGTGCAGTTTGGAATGAGCGAGAAGCTGGGCCAGGTATCCTTTGACCTCCCCAGACAAGGAGAGACCATGGTGGAGAAGCCGTACAGCGAAGCCACTGCTCAGCTCATTGATGAGGAGGTCCGGCACCTTGTCAGGTCTGCCTACGATCGGACCCTGGAACTGCTCACACAGTGCCGGGAGCAGGTCGAGAAGGTGAGTGGGCTTCACTCAGACATAGCCAGGTTGTGGGTTCCAGGTTGGGATATGGTCAGGCCATGCTAACCTTTGTGGGCCTACTTAAGTTAGGTTCTGTCCTGGATCAGGACCACGTGTGCATCCCTGTCCTGGACACAGCAGCCTGATGGCAGCTATCCTTTTCAGGTGAGCAGGCGGCTCCTGGAGAAAGAAGTGCTGGAGAAGGCTGACATGGTGGAGCTCTTGGGGCCTCGGCCCTTTGCAGAGAAGTCCACCTATGAGGAATTTGTAGAGGGCACCGGCAGCCTAGAGGAGGACACATCCCTTCCCGAGGGGCTGAAAGACTGGAATCAGGGTCGGGAGGAAGGAGGCACTGAGCGCTGCTTACAGGAGAGCCCTGCATAGCAGTGGCCTATTTGACCACTGTTGGCTAGGAGCTGCTCAGCCTTTACAGAACAGCTGCCAGAGTAACTGAAAAACAAATTAAAATAGGTGACAACTGCGAATAGATGTTTTAGAGAAGACCATTTAGACTCCACAGAAGAGAGAGCTAGGACTTGGCAGCCTCCATCCAAGGCAATAGCTAAGGGATCAAAGGTGTGGCCTGAGGCCACGGGCCCTGAACCTAGAGGTCTGTCAATTCAGGTAGAAAGGGAGTGGACACTGGCTTCTATGAAGCCATGAGTGTTATCTTTGGGGTATTCTGTGTATAGGGTATTAAGAGCTACATCACGCTTCTAGTAGACACAGAACTGATTCAGTTTCCGAGTGTGCTGCCTTATAGCTTGCCTCTGAGGTAATTAATTGCTCAGAGGCTAAGCCTGATCCAACACAGACAAAGTCTGGTGAAGAATTAATGAAAATGTAAGCCAGTCATCAAGGGAAGGCTAGGTTCTTAAGCTGATTAGTGCTTAGGAAAGAAAGCCAGCTCAGCTGCACATCTCTGGCTAAGGAGAGGGAGTGTGGCCATCCCTGGCCTCGGTGGCAGCATCAGAAATTTTGTCAGTCAGACCTGGCATCTAGCCTTAGCTCTGGTGCCCATTTATCAACCATCTTGTTGTAGGACAGCTCTTGAGTCAAAGAAGGGTCTAGAAGAGGCATCTTTTTCGTGTTGATCCTGGGGTGTGCTGAGGCCTGAACTCCAGACCTAATGCTTGGGTCTTTGGGTTCCTAGAGTGTGCTTGTGGAATTCCTCCAGGACTCCCTGGGATCACAGGTCTCAACTCTTCCAGTCTGCTCACGGCCTGGGGAGGAATCCATTTACTCCCTTGACTTGTTTAAAATTTTTGTATGTATGCCCACAGGTGTTCATGTGTGCGTATGATAACATGTGTCCATATGATTACGTGGAGACCAGGGATTGACTTAGTATGTCTTCCTCAATTGCTTTTTTCCTTTTTGGTTTTTGAGACAGGGTTTCTCTAGCCTTGGAGCCTGTCCTGGAACTTGCTCTGTAGACCAGGCTGGCCTTGAACTCACAGAGATCCGCCTGCCTCTGCCTCCCGAGTGCTGGGATTAAAGGCGTGCGCCACCACCCAGCCCTCAATTGCTTTCTATCTTATTTTTTTTTCATTTATTTAGTTGTGTCTGCACATGCATGTCCACAAACACATATGCTCCATGGTACACGTGTAGGTCAGAGAACAACTTGTGAGAGTCAGTTCTGTCCTTCTGCTGTGTGGGTTCTAACAATCATCAGGCTTGGCAGAACCTACCTTTCCCCACTGAGCCATCTTGCCAGCAGTGCACCCTGTCTTTTGAGATGGGGTCTCTTACTGAATCTGGCTAGATTTGCAGGCCAGCAAGCTCGAAGGATCCTCCAGTCTCTGCCTTCCCAGTGCTGGGATCACAGGTATCCCTTTCTGCCTGGCTTTTGTGTGGATGATGTGCAGCAAGCACTCACTTCAGCAGCTCAACCTTCTCTGGCTCTGTGACTGATGATGGTGGGCTTCCTGGATGACTCGTCAGGAGGGCGGAGACCTGCTCTCTGCCTCTTAAACCGTTACGTCCTTAACTTTCCTTTGGGGCCTGGATACATAGTATAGTACATTTTCTAAATTGTGTTTGCCTCAGAAATAGAAATTTTATCAGGGGACAGATACTTCTAACTTTTACTGTTTGTAAAATGTACATTACTGAATTTTAAAAATAAAATGTTTTTTTCATTTTTAATTTTATGTGTATGGAGTTTTGGCTGAATGTCTGTATGTGTACCACGTGTAAGCAATTCCAATTGGATCCTCTGGAGCTGAAGCTTAGGGTGAGCCACCATGTGGGTGCTGGGAATTGAACCCAGGTCCTGGAAGAGCAGCCAGTGCTCTTAACTGCTGAGCCATCTCTCCAGCCCCACATGATTAAAATTTTAAAATCTTCAGGGCTCAGCCTGTATCATGGTGTCAGTCACTGAGCTTCTTAGGGTCCTGGGGGTCTTGTATCAGCTTCCCTCTGATGAGGTAGGAGTGATTCTTTGGCCCCAAAAGGCCTATGACATTGTAGACTCTGACAGAGGTTCTAAAGCCAGCATTGTCGCAGGGTTGAGGCTGCTACTTCGGCATATCTGTGGGACTCTCGAGTCACTGACCAGTGGAGAGGTGGGTGGCTGGGTTGGCCCTGTCGCCCCTGGACTGCTCCTGTGGATCTGCAGTGTCAGGCTATGGGGATGGTGGAGCGGGGTTGTGGGGTGTGGAGGATAGGCAGTGTGTGCCTCTGAAGACTGGAACTACCACTGACCCTAATCACCGCTCAGTAGACCACGGCCCTCTACTGTCCCTTGAAGATCTAGGAGCAGGGCTCCTGTGCATCACAGACCCTGAGGTGGTCAGCATACTTCTAACCGCCCTCGGGCTGCACCTCTCATCCTGTTCGGTCAGTGTCCCCATGGCTTGCCACCCCACACCTTCACCTTGTTTGATCCAGGTGTCTCCCCGTACTCTTTCACCAGTTGCTGGTTAAAGAGCCATAAGTTCCTCTTGCTTTGCTGGTATCTTATCAGTGGAGTCCTTTTTCCTGTGTGTGTCACTGCACTCCATTTCCAGACAGCACAACGAGTAACACCACAGCGGTGCTGCTCCACTCAGGAACACCTGAGAGTATGCCAGCGAAGGCCAGTGGGAGGTGTGAGCCGGCCGGCCGGCCCTTCTTCCCCGCTCAGAACCAAGAGCAAGTAAGGTTGGCAGAGTATCTCCCCGCCTGCTTCCCCCTGAGGACGGGGAAAGGGACATGGATGTGTAGAATGTGTCAGAAATCACTCCATTCCCAGAAAATGCACCGTAGATCTGACTACCCGTGTGGAAAGTCACGGTCACCTGAGCCTGCAGAAAGGTCGCTCCTGGCTGGCTTCATAATCACCTCATTTCACTTGTTAATTTAAGCAGCAAGGTTTGGGCTTCCCGGTGACTTCCGAACAGAGTGCTCCTTCAGCCCAGGACACCTTTGTTGGCTGGAAGAGTTGGCAGGATTTTATTTCTTAGTGGTTCCTTTTGTTGTATTACTTGGGGACTAGAAATCCAGGGCACTTGCCCCTAAAATGCAGCTCAAATAAGGACAGCCGGGAACAGCACAGCAGAGCTCCCAGTGGCACTTTGACATGGGCTAGAAGGACCACTGGAACAGGGATGGTGATACTTTAATCCCACTCTGGAAATGTGCCCCATGGGAGCTGCAGTAGGAAGAGTGGATGGTGGGGGTAAGACCCTGGCAGGCTGGAGTGGAGCCAAGGGTTCACAGATACCTTGAGATTAAAAGGCAGCTGCTGGGTTGTGTCCTTTGGAAACCGGGGTTGGTTTTCATTTCAGGAGACAGGCAGAAATAACCCACATTTATGGGTCAACAGTGCAGAGGCAGAGCGGCTCTGAAGTGGGAACGTCCTCGGCTGCTCCCAGCACCCCAGAAGCAGCCCATGGCATCTCACCCCCACCCCACCCCCCCAGGAGCATTCACAGCCAATGAAGATCAAAAGCCTTGTCTTTCTCAGAAGACAGTGAGCAGCAGCGCAGGTCGGCCTAGGGACAAAATGCAAGTAAACCTTTATTTTAAAACCAGTCTTTGATTCGTGGTCAGAGCAGCAGTCAGTGTTGTCTTTGAGCACATGAAAGTAGCGTTGAGAGCGTCTGAACTGAGGATTCCAGCATCTCAGCAGAGTGGGTGGCTGGATTGGCCCTGCCTCCCCGAACTGCTCCCGAGAGGGATCCACAGTGTCAGAGCATTTGACAGGCGATGTGGGTGGATGAGCTAGGCATGGGATGTGGAGGACAGGCAGAGGAGATGCCCTATGACAGACACAGGAATGGGGAGACGGTACTCTGTCCTTCCGAGCGATCTGGGAGTTGCCACTCAGGTTTGGTGTTCTGAAGGAAGGAAGACACGGGGTGACTCCTCAGCCTTTGAGCCGTCACACCCACAGACACAAAGAAGCAAGCCTGGGGCGAGACTGCAAACAGTGGCACCTGCCCAGGGCAGAGGAAGGGTGCAAGTCTTAGGGAAGTAACCTGTCCCTGCTACTCGACTGGACAGTAGAGACAGACCATGACTGACCACCAAATCTACTTTGGGCTTATGAGCTCACCGAGGTTGGATATCTACCTCCCTACAGGTTCCTGGGCAGCTCTCATGGGCTTGGATCCCCGTACCTTGAACCTACTTGGAATCTCACAAGAGACAAAACGTCTTGTCCTAGAGACAAGTCTTGAGAAGACCGAGGCCACCATTGTCCACTCCATCCCTCCTCATCCCAAGGCAGAGATTCCATGCGGTGTTATCCCTGATTCGGGGTCCAGGAACCAGCTGGACCTAAGGCCACTGGGCTGTGCTTGTGCTGGGGTGTTGTCGAGTGATGGCTGGAGTCTTGGAGTTGAGAGAATGTGTCTCTTGTGTCGATACTGTCCTGATTTGCCATCATGGTGGTCTGGCCCAGCCCTTCAGCAGCTCTGGAAGAGATGGAGTTGTGCTAATCTTCCTTGGGCCCCTCCACGGCGAGGAACGTGTCCACAGCTGTACCTTGTCGTTCTGGGTCACTGGGGGGCTGTTTCTCACGGTTCTGCTCCGCCCTTGTTTTTGTCCAGGAGGGGGAGCGTAGGCAGCCAGCTCTAGATAGTGGGTGCAGACCTGGGAAGAAAAAAAAAGTCTAGAATTCAGGAAAATGGGGCAGAGGGTGGGCAGGGGCTGAGGCTCCACACTGTGGCTCTGCCAGTCTTGTTGATACTGCTTCTGGGTATACATAGGCTTTCTTGGTGTCTGCCACTGTGCTGAAGATTTTATATACTGGGCAAGGGCTTTTCTGATGTCCCTAGGAGTCACTAAAATCAATGCTAAGTTTTTTGGGGTTTTTTTTTTTTTTTTTTTTTTTTTTTTTTTGTCTCACCATATAGCTTTGGCTGGACTAGTACTTACCACATAGATTAGGCTGGCCTCAAACTCAGAGATCTACTTGCCTCTGCTTCCCCAGTGTTGGGACTGAAGCCATGCACCACTCTGCCTGGCTCAAGTTAAGTCTTGAGATTGTCTGCCCTGTCCCCTATGTGGACCTGATATGACACTGCCCAAGCCTTGACTTCCTAAGTGGCTTAGTACGGCTTGGAGCCCTACAGACCTGATAATCTGTGCCCCATCGTGAGACTTCAGCTCCTCTCCAGGGTGCAGGCCACATGGGGATAGGGGCACAGTTGGGCTGGAATTGCGCTCTCCACTCTGCATGTCCAGCCACATGGGTTACCACCACAGCTGTCATGCGGCATTCCTGGCTCAGCCCACACAGGCAGCCTCGAAGGGAAGGTAGCACTAAGAAGGGATGCCCCCAGGATCAGGCAGAGCTCATTCTGCAGGAGAGATGGGCCAAGGACACCCATGAGGTGGAGCTAGGGTCCTCCTTCATGTAGCTGTCCTATCTCAGAGCCCACAGCTTCTCGTGTGTGTGTGTGTGTATGCGCCACACCACCACTACCTCCAGGAAGCATGAGAGCAACTGATCTGCAGAGCCTCACTGGGGCTGGAGTTCCTTCAATAAGGATGGTGACTTCCCAGTACTTGGGGGGGGACAAAAAAAGTGGATCTCTGAGTTTCAGGGCAACAGGCTACATGGCGAGACGTTGTCTCAAAAGAAAAGAGGAAAAGGACAGTAAGTGCCTTTCACGAGGCCCTCGGTGTACAGTATAGGTCTCATCCCAGGTCGTGTATACATGTTTTGACTTGGGGGTGGGAGAAGCTGAAGCTGGTGGTGGGTGGGGCTCAGCTCCTTTGCTTTTCCTACCCCACAGCACAAAGTGGACAGCTGAAGGTCACATTGATACTTTTTTAAATGTTGAAATGCCAGGTGTGGTAGTAACTTTAATTCCAGTACTTGAGAGATAGAGGCAGTTGGATCTTAAGAGTTTGAGGCTACCTTGGTCTACAAAGAGAGGTCAACCAGGGGCTACATAGTGAGATCAACTATGTCTTTTGTTTTTCTTTTCTCTCTTTCTCTTTCTTTCTTTCTTTGTTGTTATTGTTGGCTTTTCGAGACAGGGTTTCTCTGTAGTTTTGGAGCCTATCCTGGAACTAGCTCTTGTAGACTGGGCCAACCTTGAACTCACAGAGATCTACCTGCCTCTGTCTCCCGAGTGCTGGGATTAAAGGTGTGCACCACCATTACCCAGCTTTGTTTTTTCTAGACAGGGTTTCTCTATGTAATTTTGGCTGTAGACCAGGTGACCCTGAACTCAGAGATCTGCCTGCCTCAGCCTCCTGAATACTGGGATTAAAGATGTGTGCCACAACCACCCAGTGAGACCATGTCTTAAAAAAAAAAGCAAAAAAAAAATCACTTTATTTCCAATACTCAGGAGGCAAAAGCAGGCAGATCTGAGTTTGAGGCCAACCTAGTCTACATAGTAAATTCTAGCACAGCCAGGACTACACAGAGAAACCCTATCTAGAAAAATTTAAAAAAAAAACATTTTTTTAAATTGGAGACTAATTGAAAGCTTTGTCCCCAGTAAGGATTTGTGGCAAGCCTTATGTTCTGACTATAGGGATTGGAACATTGCTGGCATGGGGTTCAGGAGAGGATGGGAACATGGTGAAGCTACAGACTTACTCACATACCCAGCTCCAGATGATAACACCCCTTCATCTCCAGAGGTTTAACCAGTCAGGTGATCTGAGGAGTGGTCCAGGTAGGTGAATGTCCCCCCTCTCTTTGTGCTTGGCTTAACTTAAAATCCACATGGATTAAAAGTATTATATATTATAGTGATATTTTGTTTGTGTTTTAACAAATAAAGCTTGCCTGAAGATCAGAGTGCAGAGCTAAACCACTAGAGGCCAGGCAGTGGTGGCTCACACCTTTAATCCCAGGACTTGAGGGACAGACAGATCTCTGTTAGTTCAAAGCTGCCTTGGGCTATACAAAATTGATCCAGTCTAAAAGAGAAACAGAGCTCACACAAAAGTGATCCCAATAGTTGGGACCCCACACCTTTAATCCAAGCACTAGGGAGGTGGAGTCAGAAGTGATATGGCTGGGTGGAGAGAGGAATCTAAGTCAGGAAGAGACAGGAGCTCAATGGAGTCTGAGAAGTAGGGCAGTCTGAGGACAGGCTCGCCCCTTTGGTCTGAGTACTGGTAGAGGTAGGAACTCTAGTGGCTGGCCGCTCTGCTTCTCTGATCCTTCAGCTTTCAGCCCCCGATAGCTGACTCTGAGTTTTTATTATTAATACCAATTATAATTTGTGCTACATTATATTTGCAAGGAATAATAGCTTTGGCTTCCTGTTGTTCACTTGAAGAAGTGAAGAAGTAGATAGGATAGGAGGGAAATTCCTTTGCATATGGGAAATAGTGCAAAATATAAATAAGGAATGAAATGTGAGGACTAAATACACGAACCAGGTGGAAACTTTTTTTTCTAAGTAGAGATCTGAGGGGCGCAGGGGCCCCAGGACTCCCCAGACCACCTCCTGCCCGTTCCCTCTCCCTCAGGCCAGTGTGCAGCCTCACCTGCTGGGGATTCAGTGGCAAGGTTCTCGTCATCAGAGTCCGCAAAGACCTCGGCCAGCTCCTGGTCAGACATGTCGGTCAGCTCAGTGAGGTCCAGGAGATCGAAGTGGACCTCCAGAGAGGAGACGCTGCTCAGAGGCTCTGGGGTTGCAGGAGACATGGTTACCTCTCGGCCCCCTCGATCAGGCTCCTACACCTCAGCGGTTTCCTCCCACATGGGTGCTCTGGCACTTTGGGTTGATGTGTATGTTTTCCTACATGTGTGACATGCATGCAGACCGAAGCTGATGGCTGTCTAACTCAGTTGTCGGGGATTTTCATCTAACCAATTTGGCTATACTGACCAGGAAGTTGTGAGGATTATCTTTGTTCCTGCCTCCCCAGTTCAGGGATTATAAGCATGTACTACCACGACCTTTTTTTTTTTTTTTTAAGATTTTATTATGTATATAGAGTTCTACATGCATGTACGTGTACATGCCAGAAGAGGGCACTATAGATGGTTATGAGTCACCACATGGTTGCTGGGAATTGAACTCACTACCTCTGGAAGAGCAACCTCTGAGCCATTTCTCCAACACCCCCCCCCCATTTTGTTTTTGTTTTGTTTTTACAGTTCTGGGGATCTGGACTCAGGTTCTATTGCACAACAGTCAGTTTACCCATTGGGCCATTCCCTGAACTGGTACTTTCTGTAAAGTCAGTATTAGACAAAACCTACAGGTCCAATAACTGCACACTCCAGGCTGTAGAGCTCTCAGCTCCTCCGCTTTGCAGTTGGGACAGCTGCATGCACAGTTGCCCATCGCTGTGCAGTGCTGCTGCCTTTCACACTCAGGCTGCTTTGTCCCCAATGATTGGGTTTCCTCTGTGCCGCTGGGATGGTCAGTGATACTTACGCCTCCTCTCCGTGACCTGCAGGAACCCTGGGGCTGGTATTGGGATGCCAACCTCTTCCCCCTCTGTCACAGGTGTGTGGCAAGTGTCCCCCGTCTCATGAGCTGGAACACTCAGGGCAGCCTGTGGCACCTTGACTTCTTTAACAATCTCTGCAACCAAGACATAGTGTCACCTCCACACTCAGGGGAACCCCCACATCCCTCCAGGACTGGGACCTGAGACGGTTGGGGAAGGCGATGAGGAGCTGGTACGTCAGATCCTCTGACATGCTGCTGCGGCCAGGGGTTCCCAGACTGGTTCAGGGATGCAGAGATGCTGCTGCTCCCTCTCAGAACCTGTCCTCCCTGGGTGACTAGGCAAAGGATATCTGAGAGCGGACAGACAGACAGACTGCTCAGCAGTGCAGCTCCAGGGAGCTCTTAGTATGGGAATTCCACAGCAGGTTTGCCAGTGTAAGGCTCCATTGTCTCTATAATGCAGTTTGTCTAGGTTTTGGCTGGCCTAAGGTTTAATGTTGGGTCAACTGTGAGTTCCCATCTTTCTGTTGGGAACTGACTTCCTTATAAAAACCTTATGTAGCCAGTTGTGGTGGCGCATGATGGTAGGATTTGCTGAAAGAGGCAGAGGCAAGAGGATCATGAGTTTGAGGCCAGCCTGGGCTATATATTTTTTATAATTAAAAAAAAACTTATGTAATCTTTGGAGTCAATGGAAAAAGAAGTGAAGTAGGAAGTGGTATCCTTGCTCTCCTGTCATCCTTCACCATCAGCCCCATTGCAGTTTGGTGAATGTTCTTTTCAAAAAATGCAAAAAAAAAAATGAATTGGTTGGGGTTTTTTGTTTGTTTGTTTGTTTTTGTTTTTTCGTAGCTTTGGAGAACTCACTCTTGGTAGACCATGCTGGCCTCGAACTCGCAGAGATCCACCTTCCGAGTGCACCACCACTACTGGCTGTCTTTCTTATCTAACAATTTTCTGTTGGAGAACAAGAGACCCTCGGGCATCTGCTGGGATGGAGACTGCTTCTCAGCCTCAGACTGGTCCCCGTGCTTTCCTTTCCAGCACTTGGAGCTGTCACTTAGTGGCCTTCAGAACCCTCCTGTATTGCCATACCCCATCCTGGCAGTTTCTCCCATGGGGCAGCTCAGAGCCCTTAGCAGATACCCCTCATCTCCTTTCCTGTCCCATCCCCCTCAGCAGCCCTCTTCCCGTTCCTCACACCCTGCCAGAGATCCCAATAGCTAGTCAGGTGTGTCCCCTTGTGCCTATCCCAGAGAAGAGCGTACCTACCTTCCTAACCTCCCTGCCCTGTTCTCTAGGGCTCTTCCCAGAGACTTCCCTCTCTGGTTTCTAGATCCTTCATGGTGTGTCTGACCCCCACCTGAAGGCTCTCTGTGTACCTGGTGTGGATGAGAGCCCTCATTTGATCTGTGGATCTATGCTGGGATGCACAAGTGTCCCATGGATTATTTTGGGCAGCCCTGGGGGATGAACACCAAACACACTGAGAAAAAGCAGCTGCTGCTGTGAGCAAGACTTGAACCGAGGCGGCTACAACCCAGGCTCCCACTGTCGACAGCTGCAGGTCAGACTAGACTGCCTTTCCTGATGAAATGTGCTCGCAGCAGATGTGGGGCTGGAGCATCCATGAACGCTTCAGCCTTTTCCTAGTGGATGCAGAGGACCTAGAGGGAGTGTGGATCTCAGATGAGGCCAGGGTCGCAGGAGCAGGGGGATGGTAGAAGGCCACAGTTACGTTTGGACTATGGACCTCTGAACTATAGGTTCTATTGGAGTGTGCTCTATTTTCTGGGGCATTGTGCTGAGATGGGGACCCCCATCTGGGACCTTAGCTAAATAGCAAGCATGATCCCTGTCTTGCACCCCTCACTAGAGATCCTAGGATCACACGAGTCTTCAGCCCCTGGGACAAGACAACAATGGCTTTACTGCATCCTTTCATATGTTGTCCATGAGAGTCAATGAGATGCGGTACCTCTTGGTGTGGGGCCCTGGGGATCAAACCAAGAATGTCATGCACACTAGTCAAGTGTTATCTGTAAAGTCTTTATATCACCGTCTTGCTTTGGCCTTGGTCCTGTCTTATCCTGAAAATCCTGGTGCTTTGTCCTAAGCCAAATCCCCGGGGAAGAGAATGAGGAAGATGGAATTGTCACCATCAGGAACATTCTTGTGGTACGGCCCTGCCTATAGACCCTGCACTTGGGAGGTAGAGGCAGGGCTCAGTAAGAATGTCTACAAACAAACCAACTGACCAGTGTTGAGGTTGCTGTAGTGGTCACACTTACAACCCCAGCAGTCGGGAAGTGGCAGCAGGCAGATCTTGAGTTTGAAGCCAGAAGTCAAAATATGCCAGGACAGAGGAAGCCTATGACCCCAATCCGTGTGTGTGTGTGTGTGTGTGTGACTGACTCATCTCTGTCTATCTGAATGGAGGACCCCAAGCCCCCACAATGAATGGCTGTGCTAAGAATCATCCAGGTCAGTCTTCACCTTCTTTGCAAGGTACTGTAGGGGGAAAGAAACAGATTCTCTACCCACAAAATCTGTTGTTCTTCCCAGTTAGGAAGCAGCCAGCATACTAGGCAGGCCAGGGCAGGGTCAAATACTGGCAGACAATCGGGAGGGGAGTCAATAGCTCAGATCTCCTGGAGTCACCCTGGGCGGGATAGATGGATGTGGGTGTCTGATGCCCTGGGAAGGACTCCACAGCGATCCTGGGCTCTGGTACCTCGACCAGGGGGCTGCTGGTGCTGCCCTAACCTGTGGGTGGCACTCGGAGCGATGGTGCTGAGTTTCCTAAGGGCTTTGCTGTTGCCCTATATCTAGTACATTTGCGGCTTGGAAGCTAGGCCCAAATCTTGCTGTGCTCCAAAGGCCTGGCCGTGCTTTATGCCACTGAACAAGGGAACAGACGAATTAATGATATGAATAAATAAATGTAAACAAAATGACCACCAGGAGGGAGAAATGGTCACAAATAGGGGCTACCTGAGCCTCATTTCCCCAGCATCTCACTCCCTGAACCCATACCATCAGTTCAGTATCTTAAGGAAGCTGAGACCCACGTCTACTCTCAGTCTCGAGTGCAGGGCCACAGCCTCTGTTTCTCTACAGACTCTGGGGACCCCTTGGAGATGGGGAAGAGACAGAGACTTGGTTCCCAAAGGCTCAGGTGGGCTTCTCAAGGAGGGAACCTTTACACTTTCACGTACATGCTTTAACTCCATGGTCTGCACACTTTTTAAGAAAGAAATTTAGTAGCTGGGCCTGCCGGAGCAGCTGCTCAAACACTTCTTTAATTCCAGCATTAAATTAATTTAACTCGAGGGGTAGGCAGATCTCTGTGAGCTCCAGGCCATCCAGGGCTGTGTAATGAAATCTCCCCCCACACACACACACCAATTATTTAGGTATAAGAGTTATATATTAGGCTTGGCATGGTGGTGCACACAGGGGGTGGAGGCAGGAGAGCTCTATGAGTTTGAGGCCAGCCTGGTCTACATAGCAAGCACCAGTATAGCCAATGCTACATTGTCAGACCCTGACTTAACGATACTTTATAAAAATTTTACCTTTTGGAGGTAGTTTCTTCAATGGCTATTGATGAAAATGAGTCTAGATTTGATGCAAAATACTGAAGGTAGGTTGATAAAGCCTGTATGAGCTAGCCTGGCTGTGGTCCTGGGAGGTGGTATACACACCTCCACCACAGTGGGCTCTGCTTGTGTGTGTGTGTGTGTGTGTGTTTCACACGCTCCACTCAGACATGACAGTCACCCACATGAAGCCTTATGAAGTCCCACCAAGTAGAGCTTGCTAGCTCAGGATGCAGAAAAGAAAACCCCACTAAAGGTCCTGAGAGCACAAGCTCTCTTGGTTTTCTCTTCCCTACAAGCAGGCACAGCATCTGCACAGAATAGGTACCTGGTGTACGTTCACTGAATCAGGTGCACTAAATGACTACCCCGGCCAGTAATTTAGACATCAGAAACAACCCATTCCATCTACATTAAAGCTTTTGGGCAAGCACTTCCTTTCTCCAGAGAAGGAAAGAAAAATCTCTGTCCTATACAAGGGGCTGTCTGTACTGATAGCCATGCTTACAGAGACTCAGGGGGCACGGGCAGGTTGCCAACATCACACAGCTCAAAAACAGCCCTGAGCTCTGCAGCAAGTCCTTGCTCTCCAAACCATCTACCTTCTGGTACCCACAGAGCTGGTGCTGGGAAGACCAAGGGTCCTGGGACTTTCGATAGAAAGAGGTCAAGACCATGATGGGGACACGCACTGAAACAGTTTACCTGAGCTAATGGGAGTTCACCAACTCCAGCCGGACAGGGACAGAACCAGCATAGGTCCACACTAGTCTCTCTGAATTGGGTGACAGCTGTATGGCTGGGGCAGACTGCGGGGGCCACTGGCGGTGGCACCAGGATTTGTCCCTACTGCTTGTATTGGCATTTTGAGAACATATTCTCTTTGAATGGATGCCTTGCTTGGCCTGGATATAGGGGGGAGGGCCTTGGACCTTCGCAAAGCAATGTGCCTTGCCCTCTCTGAGTAGTGGATGGGGGTAGTGTGGTGGGGAATACGGAAGGAGGCGAGGGAGTGGAAACTGGGATTAGTATGTAAAATGAAAAATAAAGATAGTTTGTTTTCTTTTTAAAAAATTAAAATAAAAAAAAAAGAAATCTGATCTCCCATAAAAACAAAACAACAAAAAGCACAACCAGTCCCACGGGCTGAATGATGTCTGATGCTTAGGAGGATAAGGGTTCTCAAACAGGACATTACTCCTCTCCTGCAGACCCAGGAGACAACTTGGGGACAGCTCCCAGGGGGCAGCCCTTTGGGCTTCAAGAAGTCATCGTGTGACTGGGATGTCAGCAGAATGACAAGCTGGCCAAATCCTCAGGCACCTGGTGGCTCCTTGGGATGGGACCTTCAGGAAATCTTAGAGATGTTGGCCAAGGCTAGGCAAGCGAAGGATTGTTTAGCTTACATCCAACTTCCCACAGCGATTGATCCCTGAAAAGCTTTCTGGAAAGCCGGGAGGGGGGTGATTTTAAGAGTTCCCCCCTATTGTTAGCCAGCTGCCTGTGGCAGACTCCAAGGAGAGCAGACTCGGGTAGGACCTTAACCTTCTGTTGGGTCCCTAACTGCTGGGAGAGGCTGAGGAGGGAACATACCATTCACACCTTCCCTTCCAAATATGTGGCAGCTGGGCAGCACGGACACCGCTGCCCTGCAGCACCAAGAGCTCGGGTGCATGCGCCATGACCTCACCAAAACCCCAGCTCAGCCCAGAGCCCCAGACCCCCTTCCGCCTCTTGTCATTCCTCCCGGTTTCGCCGCTGGGGCGAACAAAGCCTACGCGTGAACAAGCGGGTAGCATCGTCTCCAAGGATCGCCTCTCCAGACCCCGAACTCCGGTCCCGGCACGCCCCTCCCCCACTCCTAGCCTCGGCTGGTAGGGGGTTCAGGGTGAAACCCCTCGCCACCGCCTAGGAGGGCAGTTAGCAAGGCTTTCTGAACCCGGAGCTCGAAGAGCCGGGGAAGAGACGCAGTCTGTGCTTCCCGAGCCGGGTCCCCACACATTTCCAAGGCGCTGGCCCGGCCCCCTCTTCCGCCCCCCAGCTCTGAGTCGGACGGGTGGGCTCAGGAGGCACCCGCCGGTCTCCAGGCCCCGGGAGCAGCGGGCCAGTAGGCAGAGGGAGGGGCAGCGGTTTGTTGCTGGGGTTTGGGGGACCTGGATCCTACTCACCTCCCCGACCAGCGCTCTCCGGAGACTCCATGCGGCCAATGGGGTCCGCGAGGGGTGTGGGCAGCGGCGATGCGAGCCGGCCCGGGTGCATCAACTGCTCTGGCGACTACTGGGTCCGAGCTTCGGGAGCAGCGCATCGGGGCAGCAGCCAAGGGGCCGCGGCGGCGGGGAGGAGGCCGCGGGGCGGGGCGCGCAGCTGCTTCGGGCTCCGGTCCCCTCCCCATCTCTAGCAGCCAGAAGCACAGGTGCGGCCCCGCCCTGTTCCTCGGGCGCCCCCTGCCGACCTGGCCAACAACAACCCCCATCCCCACACCCCTACCCCTCCAGCAGGGATACCCTTTGCGGACCAAGGGCTACAGCTTGCTACCGCAGTCCAGGACTCCTGCGCACTGACAAGCTGCTGCGCGGGCTTCGGTCCATCCATCCATAGGTATTTGTGGGGCGCCAACTACGTGAGGCGTCCGGCGGAGCTAGAATAGGAGGTCGCACAAGAAGGGTCAAAGCAGCACCAGACCCCTCATCCTATAAACCTGGACTTGTGGATCTAATTAATGCTATATGAATCGAATCCATACTGAGAGTTCAAGGCCGGGGGTGGAGCTCGGGGGTTGGTGACCTGGATAAAGAAGGCCTTGGACATATTGAGAGCCCACAACTGGAGTCCCATCTCTAAACGCCAGTCCTGCCTGCACCTGGCCTGCTTGCATTACACAGGGTACTGACTAGTTTCATGTCAACTTAACACAAGCTGAAGTCATCTGAGAGGTGGAAACCTTAATTAAGAAAATGCCTTCGCAATGGCCAGCTGTAGGCATTTTCTTAATTAATTATTGATGTGGGAGGGACCAGCCCATTGTGGGTAGTGCCAACCTTGGGTTGGTGGTCCTGGGTTCTGTAAGAAAATAGTCTGTGCAAGACATGAGGAGCAAGCCAAGTTTCTCCATGGCATCTGCATCAGCTGCTGCCTCCAGGTTCCTGCCCTGACTTCCTTTGATGATGAATAATTCTGTGGAAGCGCAAGCCAAATAAACCCTTTCCTCCCCAAGTTGTTTTGGTCATAGGGTTTCATTGCAGCAATACTAACCCTAAAACACACAGTATCACCTTACTTCTCCCAGAGATCTGAAGATGCTGACCTCAGAGACAGTAACTTTCCCCAGGTTGCATATTCAGGGATAGAAGTCAGAAAGCCCAACTTAAAGCAAATTATCAGGGAGGATAGGTTAGTTATCCTGAGAGGGGTGAACTGATGGATAAATTTGGTCTTGCGTTGGGCAAATGGATGGCTAGAAGGGCAGAGGTCAAACATCTTCATCCATTCAGTAGATCGGAGTGAAAGCTCTGGCTTTCTGCCCAGATCTAGTGGACCCTAGGTAGTCTGTGGCCTTTGAGCCTAAGGCCAGTCCCAGAAAATTAATAGTTCTGCTTTTCTTTAGTTTACAAAACAGGAAACACCTACCTGCCAGTTAAGGCCCTCTGAAGTCCACCCCCCACCAGGACTAGCTGAGTAAATGGTTATTCTTGGTCATTAGTGCCCTGCCTGGGGCAAAGCTAGGGTACAGGGTTAGCACAAGAGACCATTGACCACCTTGGTGATCACTGACGATAGTGTTTGGGCATAGGTCATTCCTAGTCAGCTGGGGCAGCAATGTTGTGTTTTCCAACCATGGGGCTACACACTTAGAATCCCAACACTTCACAGGTGAAGGCAGGGGGAACCGGAGTTCAAGCTCATCCTCTCTTACACAGCAGCTCTGAGGTCAGCCTCGGCTACATGGGACCCTGTCTCAACAAACAAACCCAAAGCACTGGATGTGATCCTTCCGGAACCATTCCCATCAAGACACTTCAGTGTTGTCAGAGCCTGTGACTGCATCAGCCAGTGGAGAACGGTAGATGTGATACCATGTGACATCCAAGGCTAGGTCATAAGAAAAGTCCAGCTTCCTTGGAAGGCTCCTGTAAAAACCAGGTCACCATGTAGTGCGAAAGCCAGGCTACCCAGACTTCACTTGTGTACTTTCTGACTGGCAATCTCTTTGAGATCCCGGCCAACAGCTGGCCTGACTATGCTCAGGTGGTTCTAAAAGCTACTTTTGAGTTTTCCAGGAAGAGAATGATAAGGGGGCGGGGTAGGGGGCGGGGCAGGGGGTAGGGGGCGGGGCAGGGGGTAGGGGGCGGGGTAGGCTGCCCCACTAAGTCATAGCTAAGTTTCAGATTCATGAGCAAAACCGGTTAGGTACTGACTGTATTGTCTCTGTGCTCTAGGGTTCCTTGTTACACAGCCAGTAGGTTTATATATTTATTTTTTTATTTTATGTGCACTGGTGTCTTGCCTGCATGTTTGTCTGTGTGTGAGGGTGTCAGACAGTTGTGAGCTGCCACATGGGTGTTGGGAATTGAACCGAGGTCTTCTGGAAGAGCAATCAGTGCTCTTGACCGCTGAGCCATCGCTCCAGCCCACAGTCAGTATCTGTTAACAGCAATTTTTGTTTAATGGTGCTTTCCGTTTGAAAGATAGATGAAAGATAGGAACAGGCTCTTGTCAAAGATTTCCATGTTCGTTACTGACAGGTGGTATGATTTTTGAGCCAGCGTCTGTTTTATCTTTGCATTTCCATGAAGGACCTTCTCAAAACACACAGTAGGGAGAATGGCATCATATGCCCACCTATAACCTCAACCCAACAAGTAACCAGGTTATAAGTGACCTTCTCTGTGTTCAGTCACCTTCCTCTACACTTAATTGTTCTGAAGCAAATTTCTATACACATCTCATCATTCATTTCATTTTCGAATATTTCAACATTTACTTCTAAGATAAAGACCAGTTTTGTCAAACCAGTATCTATGCCTTCAGTGTGTCGATGCAGCGGACTATGGTAGCTTACTTAGTCAACCAACTGGTTTTGAGAGGAGCCAAACCTTAGAGGATTGGTTAGTTGATTTGTGGGTATCAACGTTTGCTCTAGGATTTTTCAGGACACTGATGTCATGTGTCTGGCCTTCTGAACTGCACTGCTTGGTGTTGACTAAAACTTTCTGGCTGGGCAGTGGTGGTTTAATCCCAGCACTCGGGAGGCAGAGGCAGACGGATCTCTGTGAGTTCAAGGCCAGCCTGGTCTACAGAGCTAGCTCCAGGACAGCCAGGGCGGTTACACAGAGAAACCCTGCCTCGAAAAACAAAAAAACAAAAACAAAAGAAAAACCAAAACAAACAAATAACAGAACGTTCTTAAGCTGTAGGTGTGAAGAAAAGGCTCTTTTCTGAATATTATGACCTAAATTCTGCATGAGCCACCCTTATCTGGGTGGGTCTTGTTGAATCCTAGGGAATCTCCAGCCTGTGCTCCCCAAGCTGTTCATCATTGTAATCCCACACTGAAAAGTCAAGCTGTTCTGTCAATTTCTGGCAAACAGAAACCCTATCTATGTTATCTGAACTAGTTTTCCTATTCTTGTCCTTTTTGCTGAAAGGTGTTGTTGTTTTTTCTTTTCTTTTCTTTTTTTTTTTTTTTGGTTTTTCGAGACAGGGTTTCTCTGCAGCTTTTTTAGGTGTTGTTGTTTTTTGTTTAGTTGTTTTGGTTTTTTGACAGTTTCCCTGTGTAGCTCTGGCTGTCCTGGAAAGCACTCTGTTCAGGCCAGGCTGGCCTCGAACTGGGAGGTCTGGCTGCCTCTGCCTGCCAACGTTCTGGGGACTCAAGGCTTGCACTACCACGGGCCAGCTGAAAGGAGTTGCTGGTACATTTATTTAGTTCAGGATTCCCCAGTAGACTAACGAAGCAAAACTGCAAATCCATGTGAAGCGCCTGTTGTGCTGTGGGTAAGTGCTAAACAATTACTTGACTGTGTTACTTCACTGCCTCATGTCAAATCTCTGGGAGACTCCTAAGCCCTCTCCCCTCTGTGCTCACCTAAGAGTTCTGGCAGTCTGGCAGTCATGCTAGCTTTGTTAAGGTTTACTGTAAGTAAGTCACTAACTGTTAGAGGCTCACAAAGCTTCTGTACTCTTCTTCCAGATAGCCTTTCTTTTCCCAAGAATCTCTGTGGGGCGGGGGAGGGAGGCAGACAAGAGGAACTCGCTGCTATGTCTGATCCCCTTGACTGGGGGAGCCTTTCTCTCTTGGTTGGATGCAGACACATCCAGTTATGGTTGTGGAATCTTCATCCACAAAGCACACAGGGAAGTATGACTTGCTGCCCCTTCTGTTTCTGGGGACGGAAACCACGACACTCAGCATGGCTCTGCAAGAGCTCTGCTACTGAATTTCATGCAGCCCCAGTCCTGCCAGGCCACCTTTTTCCTCTTGCCGCGCCTACCCCCCTATTTGAGCCAAGATCTTGGTGTGTAGCTCTGGCTGGATTAAAACTAAAACTATGTAGCCCAGGCTAGCTTCCAACCCAGGCAGTTTCCCCCTCAGCTTTCCCAGGGCAGCAATTACAGGCATAAGATAACACTCCCAGCCTTTTTCTTTCAGAGTTTCTGGAAGTTCGGCTATGTGTTTTCAGTCTCATCAGGGAAGCCTGTGAAAGGAATTTTCACAAGCGGGACAAGCTCATATTTGAATCCAATTTGGGAACTGAGCTTGGGTGGCAGATTAATTAGACATTCTCTCCTTTATCTATTCTTCCCGAAATGCCCGCCATGTAGAATCTGGAGAGCCGAATGAACCATAGTCATCTCTTTTGTAGCTCAAGTTCTAGCGGGAAGGAGACCAGCAATAAAATGAAGGCAACATCCGGCAGCTCCCAGCTGTTTATCTCTTCTTCTGGTGCGTCGTTAGGGACGCACTCCGCGTTGTCGAGGTCCCTGGGGGTGGGTGGGGCGGTGGCTCTGAGGAGAGTCTCGCGAGGATTTGGAAACCAGCGCGGGATCTCGTTCGGGTTGCCGGGAGACAGCGCAGCCTCCGCAGACCATCGCCTATCCCGGAGTAGTGGCGGTGCGGGACTGCTGGCAGCATGGTGAGTCCGGCCGGTGCTCTGGGTCTCCACTGCACAGAGAACAGGGAGATTTTCGCTCCGAAATGCGGATAGGGTTGGGTCCCGGGGACTGGGAGGCCCGGGCGTAGCGGCCTGCAGTTTTGGATGACTAGAATGGAGAACTGGGCGCTTCCGTGAGGTCCCAGTTTGGGGAGGCCAGGATTCCGGGGCCTGCATGCACTTGAACTAAGGTTTGCCCCTTCTGTTCTCGGGGCTGGTCGTCGAACTGGCCAGACTGAGAGCCTGGTGTTCAAGCTCTCCAGAAGTCGGAAGCTGAGTCTGCCAAGTCCTGGGGATCTAGGATTCCACTTCATATGGGCTCTGAGGCACTTAAGGTCCACAGGGAGCAGAGTCCGGTTCAGGAGAAACCCTAGGAACCGTCTCTGAGGTGGAGAACCTGATGCATCCCACGGTGGCTAAGGTCCCTCTCTACTAGGGATGTTAGAGAGGGCCGAGTGTCATAGGTGATCAGCGTATCACCTTGGATTGCGGAGACCTCGGGCTCCTTAGACCTTCCTCATATAATGAGGACCTTCTCCTTCGGACACAGGTGTTGGCATTAGTGCAGTCTCTTGGCAGGTGTGCCAGGAGGCGGGTCATCAGCTGACGGGGTGACTTCTCCCTGGGGGAGCTCCTGACTGGAAACATCGTGAATAGTAACTGCTGTTGAATTTTCCCTGAAAGCTTTTATGACCTTACCACACCGCTAAAATAAAGCAGGACCCTTGTGAGCAGTTTCTGCTGGAAACACATTTACAGACACGCACGACTAGAGCGTGCTCACTCCTGACTAGAGCTCTCTGTAGTTTTTGATTTGGAAGAAACGAGCCTCAGGTTTGGTCATTGCTCTGAGGTCACTCTTTCCTACATATACACCGATAAGAACTCGATCTTAGCTAGAAGGCTAATTCTCTATTACATGGTAAGTTTCTTGCGTGCATTCCTATGGTGGTTGTGAGGCATGATAGCCAACATACTGCAGGGTGGCCTGCGGTGTGTGTTCCTCCATTTTTTAGCTCAGATAAGTTTTTTTTTAAATTTTATTTTAGGTTTCCATACTACCCCTCAAAAGCACCTTAATTTTAGCTTTCTTTCCCCATATTCCTTCCCTCAACCCCTTCTCCTGAGTGAATTTTTTTATTTAATTAAATTAATTAATTTTTGCCACGCCAAAGAAATCCTTGCCCTTTTCCCAGGAATGAATGGCTTTGGAGCAAATCCTTTCTTTCCCTTTTGGAAAGAGAAAGTGTTCTCTTCTGAAGAGGAGGATTTCTTCTCTGTGTTTCTCCAAATGTGTTAATGATATCCCCTTCCCCATGCACACGGTCACAGGCCGTGACTGGGGAGGTCAGTACAGTGACGCCCTCCAGATGAGAGCTCCGGTGAGCAGTGTGTGAACTAGCAGAGGCCTTAGTTCTCGGCAGGTGCACCCTCCCATAATGCCCGTGGAAGCAAACCGTAAGTTATGGGGGATGGCATTCGAGAGAGTAGCCTTTACTTACTCAGTCATCTCTTCCTCAAACACAGGCACCCAAAAAGAAAGGGAAGAAAGGCAAAGCCAAGGGCAACCAGATTGTGGATGGGCTCGCACCAGAGGACATGACCAAGGAGCAGGTGAGCACAGCCCTTCTGGATGTCTGGCCCTAGGGTGGGCACTGCTGCAGATGTGTTGGCAACCCACCCGCTCTTCTGCTTGCCCGTCTCCTCTCTGTCTGTCTGAGTGTAACATGCTTATCCTAAGTCTGCAGTTTCCACCCCCACCCCCACATTGCATGTTTTTAAAAATGCAATATGTCCATGTGAAGAAACTTTTTAATAGGAACTTGGAAGGAGTCCCCCCCAGCCCTGGAACTTAATTGTTATTTTTAACTTTGTGTATTTTTCTTTTATTTTTACCTTTTTTATGTACCCATTGTTCATAGAGCTGATACATATGTGATAATACATATATGCCATTCTTTGTTTGCCAGTAAACATTATAGCAAAAGGCAAGTTTTCAGCCTACTGTGATGGCTCATGCCTTGAGAGGCAGTGGATCTCTGTGAGTTTAAGGCCAGTCTAATCTACATAGGCAGTTCCAGGACAGCCAGACTACAGAGAGAGTATCTGTTTCAAAAATCCAAAATAGAAGAAGGAGGGGGGGGGGAGGAGGGGGGAGGAAGAAGGAGGAGGAGGGGGAGGAGGAAGAGGGGGGGGGAGGAGGAGGAGGAGGGGGAGAAGAATGAGGAGGAAGAGGAGGAAGAGGAGGAGGGGGAGGAGGAGGAGGAAGAGGAGGAAGAGGAGGAGGGGGGAGGAGGAGGGGGAGGAGGAAGAGGAGGAAGAGGAGGAGGAAGAAAGGATAAAAGTTTTAGAAGGAACATGATTGGCGGGGGTTGGGGAGAGCATGAGGGAATGGGATGGCCGAGATGGGGGAAGGACAGAGAGGAAGAGCAAGGAAAGAAATATCTTGATTGAAGAAGCCATTACAGAGCTAGCAAGAAACCTAGTGCTTGAACTGGCTTTTTGGAGCCCATTCTCGTTGAAGGGATACCTTGGTCAACCTAGATATAGGGTGGAGAGGACCTTGGTCCTGCCTCAGAGTGATGTGCCAGACTTTGTTGACTCCCCATGGGAAGCCCTACCACTCTCTGGGGAGTGGATGGGGTAGGGGGGAGGGGAGGGGAGGGGACGTGGGGAGCTGGAGGAGGGGAGGAGGTAGGAACTGGGATTGGTATGTAAAATGAGAAAAGATTGCTTTTAAAAAAAAAGGAACATGATTTACCTAAAATTACACTGTCTCCATCTGATTAATCATCCACTCTTTTTAAAGTTATTGTTATTTCTTTTGTATGAGTTGTTCTTTCCCTCCACAAGGTAGGGTCTGGGACTGAACTCAGGTTTTCAGGCTGCGCACCAGGTACCTTTACCTGCTGAATAATTTTGCTGGCCCGTTGCTGTTTTGTTTTTGACAACACTTCCAACAAGGAGTAGCTCTGTTGGAGCTGTCTCTTTCTTATTGCCTGTGCTTAGTTTGGGGGGAGGTTTTCTTCCTTTATTTAATTTTTGTTAAGGCACATGCTCTACCACTGAGCTATATTCCTGATTCTGGGATGATGTCTTTATTGTATCTTTTGGTAGTGTTGAAGATTGAACTTGGGGAGGTTATGTCCTTATACAAATTATTTTATATATATTGATGTAAAAGGCTAGAGAACATAATTAGAAAACTTAACAAGGCTCTTGACAGCTACAACATGTGGCAAACGGTGTATCCACCTGGGTCTGTGTGGATGATGGCTGTGCTGTGAGGTTTTGACACAAGACTGGAGGGTTATATGCAGTTGTGTTAATAAGACTTACTATTTTATTTTTCTAATGTTTACTTATTTATTTATGTATTCAGTGTTCTTTATTTATTTATGTATTCAGTGTTCTGCCTGCATTACCTGCATGTCAGAAGAGGGCACCAGATCTCACTACAGATGGCTGTGAGCCCCATGTGGTTGGTGGGAATTGAACTCAGGACCTCTGGAAGAGCAGCCAGTGCTCTTAACCTCTGAGTCATCTCTCAACCCAAGACTTACTATTTTAATAGTTTAAGATAATATGAAGGAGATTCAGAGAGTGATATAAGCTAAAATTGGAGTTGGACCTGGCTCGAGTATTAGTGATTTTAGAGGCAAAAGACTAAAAAATAAGAGGAAAATTTCCATACTTAGCAACCATGCATGGCCACTTGGTGCCTGCCTCCTAGTGATGTGTGTGATAGCATACGTAGACAGCCGGAGCCTAACTCCTAATGACTTGGGGTACCATACACTGCTGGCCAGTCTCAAGAAAAACAATCTGTGCTATAAATTTACTACATACAAGACAGTGTGATGTCCCCTCAACCCCGTGTACCCAGATATGGATCCCACACAAATGGCTGATGAGATAAAAATCAAATAACTTCCCCCTCAACTACCATAAAAAGTTGCACCTTCTTTCAGCCATGAGAGCTCTCTCTAGGAACTTCCTGCTGCCCGTTTGCAGCGTTTCAGTAAGTCTTCTTTATCTTTGTGTTCTGGATAATTTCTTTTCTCTCTCTCTCTCCCTCTCTCTCTCTCTCTCTCCCTCTCTCTCTCTTTCGAGACAGGGTTTCTCTGTAGCTTTGGAGCCTGTCCTGGAACTAGCTCTGTAGACCAGGCTGGCCTCAAACTTAGAGATCTGCCTGCCTCTTCCTCCCGAGGGCTGGGATTAAAGGCTGCGCCACCACCGCCCGGCTGTATAATTTATTTTTATTTTATTTGCATTGGTGTTTTGCTTGCAGGTATGTAGGGTGTCAGATCTTGGAGTTACAGACAGCTGTTAGCTGCCATGTGGGTGCTGGGAATTGAACCCTGGTCCTCTGGAAGAGCAGCCAGTGCTCTTAACTGCTGAGCCATCTCTCCAGCCCCTGAACTCTGGTGTTCTTAGCTTTTTGATTTTTCAAGAGAAGTTAGAAATTTGGATATTTATAAGAAATCCAAATAGCAGCTGGTGACAAACTCTCACACTAAGCCAACAGGACTCTGTGACTGTTGGAGGGACAGCAAAGGCCCTTGATGTGAGAGCACTGTCGGACGCTGCCAGTGTGCATGTCACCACTGAGGCTGGGCAGATTCTGCGGTGCCGTGTGCACCCATAGGCACCTAGCCCCTGCCTAGCATCCTTCCTCAGAGCCCCTTGGCTGCTTTTTGTCTTGTTTATTGAAACGGAAGATATGGCTTCCATGTGTGGAATGTATCTTGAAAGAGAAAATACTGCACCGCAGCTGTCCTGGGGCTGTGCCTAAACATAACTCATTCTCGCGGGAAGCGAGGGCCCGAGAACACCGGAAGCCTGCCCTACTTTCCTCCTTAACCTATTTGCAGATTTATAATTGGCTCTGGACAGAGTCTGTTGTATAATTTTTAAGTAGTGTTTCCAGTGGTCTTTATTTTTATTTTAATCTTTAATGCTAAAATTATGTGCTTCTGTGTAATTTTTATATCTCTTACAGTTGATGTGCTCTAATTTTTTTCTTTTTTTTCTTTTCTTTTTTGGTTTTTTGAGACAGGGTTTCTCTGTGCAGCCAGCCCTAGCTGTCCTGGAACTAGCTCTTATAGACCATGCTGGCCTGAAACTTGCAGAGATTCACTTGTCTCTGCCTCCCAAGTGCTGGGATTAAAGGCGTGCACCACTGCCACCCGGTGTATTCCAATTTTCAACCATTTTCCTGTTTAAAATTGTATATTATTTCCTTTTAAAGTGTTTTTGGGGGCTGGAGAGATGGCTCAGAGGTTAAGAGCACTGACTGCTCTTCCAGAGGTCCTGAATTCAATTCCCAGCAACCACATGGTGGCTCACAACCATCTGTAATGAGACCTGGTGACCTCTTCATGTCCAGCAAGCATACAGACAGGCAGAACACTGTATACATAATAAATAAATAAATTTTTTAAAAGTGTTTTATAGTTAATAACAATGGGAATACTAGTATTGTTGACAAAAATAATGCCTGTGTTTCTTTTTCTTTTTTGTTTGTTTGTTTGTTGATGTTTTGAAACAGGGTTTCTCTATGAAACAGTCCTGGCTATTCTGGAACTCACTCTGTAGACCAGGCTGGCCTCTGTCTTTAAAGTGCTGGGATTAAAGGCATGCGTCACCACTGCCTGCCTTGAGAAATTTCTTAAAAGAATCCAGGAGTTGCTGAACAGTTTTAATTGTTTTGTAATTCTTTTCCAAATTTAAGAAACTTTTGCTGTCTACTGTCTCTGGAGCATTCCTGCTTTGTATTTAACTTTAGTAAGGTAACCCCCTCCCTTTTTCTTCCCTGCTTCCCTTGACCCGCACACTCTGGTGGTGGCTGGGCTTCTGCAGGGCGCCTCACTTGATGCCCTGTGCCTGGCCAGGTGGAGGAACATGTTGCCCGCATCCGGGAGGAGCTGGATCGGGAGCGAGAGGAGCGCAACTACTTTCAGCTAGAGCGTGACAAAATCCACACCTTCTGGGAGATCACAAGAAGGCAGCTGGAGGAAAAGAAGGCTGAGCTTCGAAACAAAGACCGTGAGATGGAGGAGGCAGAGGAGAGGCACCAGGTGGAGATCAAGGTGAGTGGAGTTGGTCTGTCTGTACCCGCTGGCGTTATGGTGCAGCAGCACAGAAACGGGTCCCGGGGGACACTTCCTGCTTTTCTTTGGGAATAAACTCCATTGCTTGTGTTCTTTGTACTGTGAACCAGAGGCAGTTTTTTCTTTTCTTTTCTTTTCTTTTCTTTTCTTTTCTTTTCTTTTCTTTCTGTTTTGTTTTGTTTCGAGACAGGGTTTCTCTGTATAACAGCTCTTGGCCATCCTGGAACTCACTCTGTAGACCAGGCTGACCTTGAACTCATAGAGATCTGCCTGCCTCTGCCTCCCAAGTGCTGGATAGGTACACCACCATCACCTGGCTGAGGCAGTTTTTCTAAGAGTCAAAGGAAAGTTGCAAAGGTGATTTGGCTGTGTCATTTGTCACCCCATTGATCACCTTCATCGATTGTTGATTAACCTGGACTAGGTGAATGAATAGCCACCTCTTCCTGCACTGCTGCCACTGTGTGCTCTGTAGAAGAGGACCGCTTCCTCCGATGAAATATGACTGTGGTAAGGTCCAAGTGCAGGTGTGCCACGAGCAGCTGTGAGTTCAGCCAGACATGGAAAGTACTGAAAACCTAGAGCTGGGTATGGTGGTACACGCTGTGACCCCAGCACTTGGGAGGCGGATGTAAGAGGGCCAGGAGCACCGACTTTCGTTGTGTAAGTCGTGTGAGACCAGCCTGGGCTACTGGAAACCCTGTCTCAAAACAAAAACATGAGGTGTTGATTTTTATTCATTTGTTTTTTAACTGAATGACCTGTCACAGTGTCCACTGTGCTCCCATTAGAGCCTCCCAGCAGCCTCTGAGGAGGAAAAGGGGAAGCGGATGTTTCATCCCTTCTCATAGCAGGAGAGGCCCTGCAGGTCCTGGGTCTCTGACTCAAAGCAGGCTGCCCTCTACAGTTCCGCTGCCACTGGTGCTGCAGACGAGCTGCAGATGAGCATGCGCGCCCACCCTATGCCCCTTGCAGGTGTACAAGCAGAAGGTAAAGCACCTGCTGTACGAGCACCAGAACAACCTGGCGGAGGTGAAGGCCGAGGGCACTGTTGTCATGAAGCTGGCCCAGAAGGAGCACCGCACGCAGGAGGGCGCGCTGCGCAAGGACATGCGGGCGCTGAAGGTGGGGCTCAAGGAGCAGGAGCTGGCCAACGAGGTGCTGATCAAGAACCTGCGTCTGGTAGGTGCACTGTGCTGCGGCGGCTGTGGAGATGGGGAACCATCTTTGATATCTGGGGCCTTGTGTTTTTGTGCAAAAATGATCAGATGTTTTTAACAAATAAGACATTAGCAAAACTTATTCAGATTTGTTATATGTAGGGGTGGGAGAAATGGTTTAACAGTTAAGAGCACTGGCTCTTCTTCTAGAAGATGTGGGTTTAATTCCCAGCACCCACATGGCAGCTCACAACCATCCGTAACTCTAGTTCCAGGGGATCCAACAGTTTCTTCTGGCTTTTGTGAACACCAGACACACATGTAGTATACTGACATACAAGTAGGCCAAATACCCATACACAGAAAATAAAAATGGAGCTGGCTCAGTGGTTAAGAGTACTGGTGGCTCTTACAGAAGACCTGAGTTCAGTTCCCAGCACCCACACAGTGATTCACAACTGTGTGTGACTCCAGGACACCATGCCCTCTTCTGTCCTCCGTATACACCAGGCTCGCAGATGCTGCAGACATAATACACACATAAAATGAAATAATAATTAAATGATAAATCTTACAAAAATTGTCTCATGTAATTGTTTATTAAAATAGTCTCTGCCCAGCACTCGGGAGGCAGAGGCAGGCGGATCTCTGAGTTCAAGGCCAGCCTGGTCTACAAGAGCTAGTTCCAGGACAGGCTCTAGAAACTACAGGGAAACCCTGTCTCCAAAAACCAAAAAAAAATAAAAAAATAAAAAATAAAAAAAATAAAAATAAAAAATAAAATAGTCTCTGAGCTGGACATGGTGGTACACAGGAGGCAGAGGCAGGTGGAGTGTTCAAGGCTAGCTTTGTCTACAAAGTGAGTTCCAGGATAGCTAGGGCTACACAGAGAAACCCTGTCTCAAAAAAACAAAATAATCACTGTCTTATATACTGCTCTAAGCAATAGTGAGGCAGGCTAGCAGGAGCCTGCTGTCCCGTGTAGATGTGGCTGCTGTTTCTGGCTTTTCATAGGTTGGATGAGGAAACCAAGCCATGTACGGTACTCATGTCTGTACTGTCTGTCAGATTCAGAGGTGACTCCCCTGGGGAAGTGAGTTATGTATGAAATGTGGAGGTTCTCAAACTATGTTATTGGGCATACTCTATGATTTGGAGGTAAGGAGAATCCAGAAAGCAGCAATAGCACAGGGGTTATTAAACTGCATTTCCCCACAGGTGGTAGAGCCGTGGGTTTCTCTGTCTGGCTTTCTAGTAACACCCCCTTCTCATTTGTACAGAAACATGCTGAGGAGATCACCAAGATGCGAAATGACTTTGAAAGGCAAGTTCGAGGTCAGTTTCGCAGTTGTACAGGGTATAGGATGGTGTCGAGGAACCCCTCCCATCACTACTTGGTAACTTGAGACACATAAACCATATTAAAGGAGCTCAGTAACACACACACACACACACACACACACACACACACACACGGGGAGGGCGGGGGGAGACAGATAGTGAGGAGAAGAGAGACAGAAAGAGAGTTTTTGGTTTTTTTACTTTAGGTTTTTTGTTTGTTTTGTTTTTTGTTTTTTTTTTTGTTTGTTTGTTTTTAGACTTCTCTGTGTAGCCCTGGCTGTCCTGGAACTCACTTTGTAGACCAGGCTGGCCTCGAACTCACAGAGAAGCTGCTACTGCTGCCTCTGCCTCCCGAGTGCTGGGATTAAAGGCGTGCGCCACTGCCGCCCGGCTAGAGAATATTTCTGAAGCCAATAGATTCATTCAGAGCCACAGAAAAGCTCATCCCCATGTGAACCTGAGGAGCTGTGGTCAGCGCTCACATCTCCATCTGTCTCAAGCGAGCTGTCATCAGCATGCAGCACTTTATTTAGGCGTCTCCTTAGCTCCTGGCTTGAAAAGCCTTCCATGTCTGAAGTCCATCTGCTTATTGACTGAGCCCTACAGTGTGTGACTGGACAGCCACAGTGGTTAGTGTGCACTGAGAGTAGCGTGGGACAGCTGCTGCAGTCATCAGGTATCATAGACAGGAGAGCTGGTAGGGCCTATGTGCTGACTATGTCACTTGCAGGAAACATTCCACTAAAGCCTGTCTGGCTCCGGCAGGTTGCCTGCGCAGCCTCCATTCTGACCCTGACCCATATTCTCGAGCACTGTTTATTGGTTCCATCTTTTCCCGTGGCTTTGGGTCACCTGTTTTTCTAAGCTGCTGTGTGTGCTGCTGCCTTCCAGAAATTGAGGCCAAGTACGATAAGAAGATGAAGATGCTGAGAGATGAGCTGGACCTGCGGAGAAAGACTGAGATCCATGAGGTGGAGGAGAGGAAGAACGGGCAGATCAGCACGCTCATGCAGCGCCATGAGGAAGCCTTCACTGACATCAAGAACTACTACAATGACATCACTCTTAACAACCTGGCCCTGATCAATTCCCTCAAGGTACTGATGTGGTCTGGGAGACAGGGCCTGGGGACGCAGACCCGGTCTGCAGGCCCACCAGATCTAACACTCCCTCCTAAAATAAGATTGTTACCCTCAGATAAAATTAAAGGTGTTCTGACACGTAAATGCCTAGGCGGGGCTACTGAAGGTGCTGTGCATTGACTGACGTGTGGCCGCAGCTGGCAGTTGTCATCGTGTGTAAATGCTGACAGAACGGTGTCGGGTCCATCCCATCAGTCACTGCTTGGTCGTTTTGGACATGTCAGTACTGGCAGGGTTTCCACAGTAGAGAATTGCCTTTGGTCTAAACAAACGCACCCTGTCAGTCTGCATGGACATTCTATTCTTGTGTAATTCAGCAGAGCTTGTGACTGCAAAGCTGCCGCTTACCCATAAAAGAAGACCTGCTCCTCAGCGTGCTTGTGACAGGGCCTCATGGGGTAGTTCCAGCTGCCCTAGAACTCGCTATGTAACCAGGCTGGCCTCAGACTCTCAGAGATCCACCTGCCTCTGCCTCCTGAGGGCTGAGATTAAAGGTATGTGCCTCAGGATCCGTTTTTCCTTGTGGGTATCCATCACCAGATATGGTGGTGCAAACCTGAAATCCCAGTGCTAGGAGGTAGAGGCAGGACAAAGCCAGCCTAGGCTGGTTAGGGAGACATTGTCTTAGAAGAACAAGTGTCAGTGAGAGGTTCAGTTGGTGAAAGAGCTTCCCCTGCAAACCCGATGACCCTGGCTGTAGCCCAGAACCCATAGCCGAAGGAGAGAATTAGCTCCTGAAAGCTGTCCTCCAGCCTCCGCGAGTGTGCTGTGGCGTGCACACCCATGCTCACACACATGTCAAACACTCAATAAAATGGAGAGCGTTCGGCCAGGGCTTCCAGGCCAAGCCCCTGTATGTGCACTGTGCTAACAGGAGCAGATGGAGGACATGCGGAAGAAAGAAGAACACCTGGAGAGGGAGATGGCGGAGGTGTCCCTGCAGAACAGGCGGCTGGCAGACCCTCTGCAGAAAGCGAAGGATGAGATGAACGAGATGCAGAGGAGAATTGGGAGCTATGAAAGGGACAAGCACATCCTGATTGTGAGTTTCCTACTGAATTCTTTCCCCTCCTCTGAACCCTCTTTCCCTCCCTGCTGGGCCCAGGAGGGAAAGTGTAGGAGGGAATTGTCTTCTTGAGGTCCTCTGTGAGCAGGACTCATGCAAAAAAGGGGGACATGGTGATGCTGGACCTTCTCTTTCTTGAGCTCCTCTGGAGCTGTAAGTAGGCAGGCACTGTTGTAGACGGGACCCTTGTTTTCCACACATTCCACTTATAGCTTGAGTGGGGCCCAGCTACTGGAGTCTTCCTGCCACTTGTGCCTGATGGTTATTTTTTTTTTTTTTCTGATCTTGCTTTCTCCAGGAGTCTGTGGTATGTAAGTGTCTGTGAATCCTAAGTATTTTATGTCCCCTGCTCTCTGATTTCCCTGCAGTGCACAAAGGCACGTTTAAAGGTTGTTGAGAAGGAGCTGAAAGACCTGCAGTGGGAGCACGAGGTGCTGGAGCAGAGGTTCATCAAGGTGAGCAGGCGGGCGGGGGCGTGGCCGGGCTCTGGACTGGTGAGACGCACCCTCCTCCCTGCTCCTAATCTGCACTTCTGTTGTTTGTTTGTTTGGAAATAGGGTCTCACTGTTTCATTCAGCCTGGTCGTAAACTCCTGGGATCTGGCATCTCCTAATTTAGCCTCCTGAATAGCTGGAATTATAGGTGTGTTTGCACACAACTTTTTGTTTGTTTTTGTTGTCTGAGACGGGTTTTTCTGTGTAGCCTGACTGCTGGAACTTGATCTGTAGATCAGGCTGAGCTCAAACTCAGAGATCCACTTACCTCTGCCTCCCAAGTGCTGGGATTAAAGGCGTGCGCCACCACCACCCAGCTCTCCATGGTTTCTTTACAATGAATAGGCAGAAACAGTTAGTACTAAAAAATGTACAACACCGATGGAATCACAGGGACCAAGCCTCCTCCACAAATTGATAGGCCACCAGGAATCCTGGTTCTTATGAGATTTGGGGCCTTCTACAAAATATACCAATAAAAAAAAAGAAACCATGGGGTAAGCCAAGTGTGGAACACAACTATAAACTAAGTCCATGGTTCAACGTCACCCTGGACTATATGAGGATACTCTGTCTCAAACTTAATTAATTAATAATTGCATCTTATGACTTTGATAAGGAAACAAAAACAAACACACTCTTTAACCTGAATTCCTAGGCCACTAATCTAAACATTTGGTGTGACTCTTTCCTGTTCTCTAGCTATGTGAAAGCCCTCTTACTGTTAGGAATGAAATATCACCTTGTTTGTACTGCAGCTTTTCCCATCGGGGAGATGGGTGGTTTTTCAAGGCAGGGCTTCTCTGTGTAACAGCTCTGGCCATCCTGAAACTTTCCCTATAGATCAGGCTGGCCTCAAACTCAGAGATCCACCTGCCTCTGCCTCCCAAGTTCTATGATTAAAGGTGTGCACCACCATCACCTGGCAAGCATTTTCTTAATGATTGATTGGGGAGGGCCCAGCCCATTGTATGTGATGCTGTTTCTGTACTGATGGTCCTGGGTTCTATAAGAAAGCAGGCTGAGCAAACCAGTAAGCAGCACTCCTCCACGGCCTCTGCATCAGCTCCTGCCTCCAGGTCCTGCCCCGTTTTAGCTCCTGTCCTGACTCCTTCAGTGATGGATTACAGTGGAGAAGTGTGAGCCAAGTAAACCCTTTCCTTCCCAAGTCGCTTGGTGATGGTGTTTCATCCCAGCAGAGCCCTAACTGAGATAAGCAGCACACTTAGGGCAGGGTGGGAACTGGTTCTACCTGAGGAGATATCTCATGTGAAGGTCCTTGTTACTCACTCCAGACTCATTGTCCCCAGGTGCAGCAGGAGAGAGACGAGCTCTATCGTAAGTTCACTGCGGCCATCCAGGAGGTGCAGCAAAAGACAGGCTTCAAGAACCTCGTGTTGGAGCGTAAACTGCAGGCACTGAATGCTGCTGTGGAGAAGAGGGAGGTGCAGTTCAACGAGGTTCTGGCAGCCTCCAACTTGGATCCCGCAGCACTAACGCTTGTGTCCCGCAAACTTGAGGTAGGTCCTGATGGCCTCTTGGAGCACGCACGGTGTTTGGTTTTTTTTATGGTGGACCCTTCAGTCTTGCTCTTTGCCTTATTGAGTAGCACAGAGACTCCTCATTAAGTCAGGGGCTGCCATGGTTTTTGCATTGAGAACAGCGCATGTGCTGCAGGCCTCTGGGCACTGGAACTGTCTGTCCTCTTGCAGTTTTGCCCCCTACCCCATACCTCTCTTTTTTTGAGACAGGAACAAATGCATAGAGATCATCTTCCTCTGCCTCACAAATGTTGGCATTCAGAGTATATATATCACACCCAGCTTTGTGGTCTCTCTTGAGCTGTCCCAGTCCCTCACTAAACCCTAACCTGAATCTCTGGTGTTCCTGTTTTGCTGTGGCTCAGAGTGTGCCAAGCCTTAGTTATAGTTGGACTTTCTTTGGACCACCAGCTCTCAAATAATGACGTGGGGACTTCTTATTAATTATGAAAGCTTTGCCTTGTTGCAAGAGGAGACCATTTGTTTCCTGGCCACCCTGCAGCTCAGACCGAAAATAATCACACAGAAACCATACTATTTAAATCACTGCTTGGCCCATTAGCTCTAGCTTCTTATTGGCTAACTCTTTTTTTTTTTTTTTTTTTTTTTTTTTTTTTTGGTTTTTCGAGACAGGGTTTCTCTGTGGCTTTGGAGCCTGTCCTGGAACTAGCTCTTGTAGACCAGGCTGGTCTCGAACTCACAGAGATCCGCCTGCCTCTGCCTCCCGAGTGCTGGGATTAAAGGCGCGCGCCACTTGGCTAACTCTTAGATATTAATTTATTAATTTAACCCATTTCTATTAATCTGTATATTGCCACGTGACTGTGGCTTACTGGGAAAAGTTCCAGTATCTGTTTCTGGCAGGTCTACATGGCTTCTCTCTCTCTCCTCCTTCTTCCTCCCAGCATTCAGTTTAGTTTTCCCCACCTACATCTATTCCCTGCACAGGCCCAAGACAATTTCTTTATTAACCAATGGTATTCACCGCATACAGAGGGAAATCTCACATCACCTTCCCTTTCCTGTTTAAATGAAAAGGAAGGTTTTAACGTTAACATAGTAAAATTACATATAACAAAGCAGGTATCAAGCAAGAATTACAGTTACACTGGGTGGTGGTGGCGCACGCCTTTAATCCCAGCACTCAGGAGGCAGAGGCAGGTGGATCTCTGTGAGTTCGAGGACAGTCTAGTCTACAACAGCTAGTTCCAGGCCAGGCTCCAAAGCTACAGAGAACCTTGTCTCAAAAAAAAAAAATTACAGTTATAATATTGGTATCTACTTTATCATAACTAAGGAAAACTATAACTATATAGGCTTATTTCCAACTAGCTCTTATAACTTAAATTAACCCATTTATATTAATCTATATTCTACCACGTGTCTCATTACCTCTGCTCAGATCTGTGTGTCCCACTTCCTCTGTGTTTGGCTGGCGAATTCCACCTCTCAGATTCTCTCCCCCACTATGCACCCCCCAGCTCCTCTCTATCTCCCTGGAAGTCCCGCCTGGTCTTCCTGCCATTCAACTCTTTATTAAACCAGTCAGAAGGTACCTTGGTAGAGACAAAGATTGTCCTGCAACATTAGTCACTGAATAGAACATAGGTAACCTGGGGGGGGGAAAGCTGATTTGAGAATCTATGAGTCCAGGGTCCTCTGTTACTTGAGACAGGGAAAGGCTCTGCCACTGTGAGGACCCCAGAATGCTGACTTAGGACTGGAGCAGTGACGATGAGGAGGGTCGTGCACAGTGGCCATGGAACTTAGCCACTCTCCTAGGCCCTGGGGAGTGATGTCTGAACAGAGCTACAAGCATCACGTATTCGTGTGATGGTGCTGTGCTGGGAACTCTAGGTGGGGACAGTGATAAATGAAACAAGTGGCACTTCAGCTGCCATGGGACAGAAAATCCTGACACCTGAAAATCAGGAGGCTGAACCTCTGACAGAACTTCCAGTCTTGCCTGTCGCCTGCTCACTAAGCTGTAGCAATGGCCAGGGCTCTCTGCTCCTGCCTTACATAGGAGGAGCGGGCGGCACAGCCTGAGGGAGTCTGGCTGACAGGAGCAGCAGCTAGCTGCTGTGACTGATGGCTTCCAGACTATGGTTGGCCCCCAGTAGTTATGGTTATCTTTCCCAGGGTCCCTTGGAGACAGGTGTGGTGCTTTGTTCCCAGATTTGCTGATGCTTCTAGGATGTGAGCAACTGTATCTGGTATCTGAAGCCCCAACAGACCCAGTAAAGGGGGCTTACAAAGCAGATCCTCTAGGGCAGGAGGGTGCATGACTTCTCTCTTGCTTGTGCTGTGCTTGCAGCAGAAAGGCAGACCGGCAGCTGCTCGTGGATAGGTTCTATTCTGAGAAGTACTGTGCTATCAGCACACAGGTTAGCTGAACATGAGTGCCAGTTTCTCACTACAGACTTCAGGCTCAAAGGACTAACTTTGTGTAAGTCAGTCTATGTAGCAGTTCTGTTTGCTGTACTTCCTGTCCCTGTGATCAGAGGCATGCAACATTAGGCATTGCAGGTAGCCCCTTGCTGAGCCACCCTAGGGAGTACTCAGCAGTTGGGGATGCAGACTGAGGTGATCGCAAAGACTTGACTGATGAGTATAATGACGGTGGAAATATGGAAATATGGAAGGTTCTGAGCATAGAAACTGGATCAGAAGAGCCCGTTCTACCTTGAGTGGGAAGTGCAGGGGTGAGGGAGCAGGACTGATGAAGGGCAAGAGAGACAGAAACTCCCAAGAGTTTGTCAAGGGGCTGACCCGAGAGGACTTTTATCTGACTGAAGATGGTTCAGGAGAGTCCAAGGTGACATCCATGTTCCTCAGCAATGAGGGCAGTTCACTTACAGAGGAGTAGTTTTGTGGGGTAGCTACCAGAGAAGACTGCTTGGACACGGATTTAAGCAAATAGAAAATCTTCATTAGCTGGGTGATGGTGGTGCATGCCTTTAATCCCAGCAGTCAGGAGGCAGAGGCAGGCGGATCTCTGTCAGTTCAAGGCCAACCTGCTCTACAAAGTTATTATTTCCAGGCTGGCCAGGGCTGTTACACAGAGAAACCCTGTGTTGAAAAAAAAAACAGAAAGAAAAAAAGAAAGAAAGAAAGAAAGAAGAAAGAAAGAAAGAAAGAAAGAAAGAAAGAAAGAAAGAAAGCCTTTACTAGATGGCTGGCTGGTGGCTGCTCTGGGTGTTTGGGATCCCAGTGTAGCACTGAGAAAACTTTCTCAGGATGAGCTTTACGCACAAAATCCATGCTTTAGGTTTACATATTTTAGTTAACAAAACAGCTAAAGCATGTCTAAAGAAACCAAAAAGACTTTCCCAGAATTATGGGATTTGATGGATTAGGTCTTTGCTTTCGTTTTGGCAAGTGATACTATTTACATGTTGAGTTTTACAGCCTGAATGGTGTCTCATCTCCATCATGAATCAGTTGGACTACAGTCTGGGGCCTACTCAGGTCTGAGGCCATTATGGTGTAGGTCCTGGTCCAATGGGTAGAGGTGTGTGATGACGTGGGTTACTTGGTAGGTCAGTTTGCAGGCCGTAGGTCTTCTTGGCCTTGGCAGCAGTGGGACCCTGAGGTTGATCTCTGCATTGCTGTGCCCTGTCCCAGGTTGCAGCGGGTCAACTGGAGTAGAGGCATGGAGGGAAACATGATCCTACCTCAGGAATGGGGAGGAAGGAGCTATCTCTCAGTACTAGTTACTTCCCTTTGCTATCAAGGAACTGAGGCATGGGGTTCTCAGTTGTGGCCATCCTGATCAGGGTGTATTTAGCTCTAACTATGGGTTAGCTCTGCCTCTCCTGGTCACTACTACTCCAATTTATGGACAAAGGTAAGAACCTTTCATGGAAGTGACAAAGAGATAGTGGGTTTTGTTGTTTTTGTTGCTTTTTGCTTTTGAGACAGGGCCTCTCTATGTAGTCCTGGCTGTTTTGGAACTCAGTCTGTAGACCAGGCTGGCCTTGAATTCACAGAGATCCACCTGTCTCTGCCTCCCGAGTTCTTGGATTAATGTTTGTACACTGTAAAGATTTGTCACTTGTATTGGTTTAATAAAATGCTGACTGGCTGGTAGCAAGGCAGTAAGTATAGGTGAGACAACCAGACTAAGAGAATTGTGGGAAGAAGAAGGCAGAGTCACAGAGTCACCAGCCAGATGCAGAGGAAGCAAGATGAGAATGCCATTCTGAGGAATGGTAACAAGCCACATGGCTAAACATAGATAAGAATTATGGGTTGATTTAAGTATAAGAGGTAGCTAGTAATAAGCCTGAGCTACCGGTAAACCAAGCATTTATAAGTACTATAAGCCTCTGTGTGGTAATTTGGGAAGCAGCTGCCGGGTATTTGGGAGCTGCTGTCAGGACAGAACCTTTTGCCTACTCTTAACTTTTCTACATAATAGTCCATCATCAAGGGAAGTCAGAGCAGGACCTGGAAGCAAGGATTGAAACAGAAGCCACGAGGAATGATGTTTACTGACTTGTTTCTCATATTTGCTCAGCTTGCCTTTTTTTTTTTTTGTTTGTTCGTTTGTTTTTTGTTTTGTGAGAGAGGATTTCTGTGTAGCCCTGGCTGCCCTGGCTGCTGTCTTATCCCATCCCTGGTGTACCATCCAGGACCGCCTGCCAGGGATGGCACCACACATGCGAGTGGGGCCCCTCTGCATCAACCATTGAGAAAACCCCTACAGGCTTGGCAGTGGTGGTACACACCTTTAATCTCACAGCACTTGGGAGGCAGAGGCAGAGGCAGGCGGATTTCTGTGATTTCAAGACCAGCCTGGCCTACAGAGTGAGTTCCAGGACAACCAGGGCTACACAGAGAAACCTTGTCTCAAAAACTAAACAAAAGGTGGTGAGCAATAGTCCTTTATTGCACCCAATATCGACCTCTGTCCTATGTCACATGTCTTAGGTCACATGCACAGATCAGCTGCTGTTGTTGACCTTGGCAGTCTGGGGCTTCCTTGTGAAAATGTAGGCAATACAGAGACACCACTGCTGTCCCTTGTCGCTGTTCTTGCTAATGCCTTGGAAACCTTTCCTGCTGACAGCTCCTGTGGATACATGTATGGGCTGAGGTGACCTACTGCTATTCCCTAAGCCTTTCCAACCCTTAGGGAACCCCTAGACTAGTGTCCACCTGTCCACGTCTATCAGATGACAAATATTAAAGTCACCTTTGTCTCTCTCCTTAGGATGTTCTAGAGTCAAAGAATACCACCATCAAGGATTTACAGTATGAGCTGGCCCGGGTCTGCAAGGTATGGCTCATCCCACCTCCCACCCCCAGAGCCCCACCTTCTCCCTCGGGGCTATCTCCTCCCATCGAGCTTTGCCTGTGTATCTAGCTTCAGCTTGTGAGCATCAGGGATGAAGGGCTCTGAGGACCTCTCTCATTTCTTCTACATACTTCATTCAGGAGGTGGGTGTGATAATCTCCATGTGGTGTGCCCTCATAGCCTAAGGGCCTGAGAGTGACCTTGTCCTGGCGTTGCTTATAGTCTGGCCAGATACACACTTAGGACTCTGTCTCCTGCTGTGTTCAGATCTGTCTTTCCCTCGCCCTCCTTTGCTAAGTCTCTCCTCTCCAGAGAGTGCCGCTGCAGTTTGGCTCTCAGCCTTTCGGACTCCTTCAGAGTCTAAGACAGCGCCACACCCTTCTGTGCTAGTGTGTACACACAGACTCCAGATGGTCCTTAGGTGGACTGTCCTGCTGTGCTTTGTCCACTGTCTTGCCAAGGATTTAACAAGAGCAGCCACCCCACAAGTGGCTTAATTCTATGGGGAAGGCATTGTATCCCTGTTCAGTTGTTTAGGGCCTTATGACGACATTCATGTCATCTGATTTTAGTTTTTAAACATATTTGTTTGGCTGGAGTGCCAACCAGTGGTGGTGCATGCCTTTTTCCCAGCACTCTGGAGGCAGGGGCAGTCAGATCTCTGAGTTCCAGGACAGCCAGGGCTACACAGAGAAACCCTGTCTCGAAAAACCAAAAAAAAAAAAAGTGCCAAAACAAACACAAGAAAAAGCACACACACACACACACAGAGAGAGAGAGAGAAAGAGAGAGAGAGAGAGAGAGAGAGAGAGAGAGAGAGAGAGAGTTCGTCTTGTGTTGGCCAGCTACCCCTGGTCAAGGCACCTGCCCTAGAGTGTGGTCGCTGTGCCCAGTGACGCTGCATGGAGAAAACTGGCTTTCCCTTGAAGCAGTGAGATGTTTGAGTGCTAAACTGTTCTAGGAGAAATAGCAAGTTCTGGCCAGCCTGGGCTACATGGTGGAGTCTTTTCCCAGACAGAAATAGAAACGAAACTCCAAATATCAGAACCTGATTATCAGAGAACCCCCTCTTCACGAGGAAGTCACTTGTCTTTGGCCCCAACAGCACCATGTCTGAGGTCCAGGGCTATATGTAGCCTCTTCAGAGTCACTGGGGAGTTAGAGGGTGCTAAGGTCTCTAGAGGCGGGGAATAGATGCCATTCTACCTTGGCAGGAAAGGGACAGAGACCCTCACTGCTAAAGAGCCAGGAGTCCTTGTTGTAAATGATTTGAGTTAATGTCATGAAGTCATCAGCATTGCTAGCACAGAAGAACCTTGGACAAATGCTTGGCCCAGATCTCCTCCCCAGCCTTCACGGGGAGGAGGCTCCCTCTGGGTGGGCTGTAGCACTGTGGTTCCCAGGCCGGAGTGGACTCCTTTCCTCCCTAACATTTCTCTCTCTTTCAGGCCCACAATGACCTATTGCGTACATATGAGGCAAAGCTACTGGCCTTCGGGATCCCTCTGGACAATGTGGGATTCAAGCCCCTGGAGACAGCAGTGATTGGACAGACACTGGGACAGGGTCCTGCAGGGCTTGTGGGTGCCCCTACATAGCCACTTTCTGGGGGCTTCCGCCTTTAGACTTGGCCTGCCTCACTTTCCAATTGATACCTGTTCTACTCCAAGAACAGACTTCATCAACAATAAAAGTTTTTCCATATTTCCTTTGTATTCTCTTTCTTTGTTGGGAAGAAGTGCCTGCAAGGCTTCTAAGGTCTCTTAGTCTACCTGCTTCCATGTACTGCCCGGTTTGTGTCATATCTACCCCTTTGAGTCCTGCCTCCAACCTCTGCGTACTAACCTCTCCAGCAGGAGGGCGACTCAGTGTCCTTTGCTGAGCATGAAGCCCATGCTCTTGATTTGGCTGGGTAGCTCAACCAGAGAAGACTGGCAGACTTCCTTTTTGGGCCAGGCTCTGCACAACCTCTCCTCTCCACGACTTTTCTTACGCAGCTCAGGACCACTTTGCCCAGGGGTGGCACTGGCGCAGGGGGCTGGGTACTCCACATCAATTATTAATCAAGAAAATGGCACACAGACTTGACCACAGGCATCTGATGGTGGCGTCTCCTCACTCGAAGTGACTAGCTTGTATCAAATTGATAAGAACTAACCAGTGCCATCTCCTTTGTGATGGTGAAAACCTAAGAGAAACCCAGAAGGGGCTGGAAGACGGTGAGTTACCTCAGTACAGGAACTGCTTGGTCTTGGACACCCTGGGAGAATTCAACTGCAGATTGCAGCAGCTGTAACTGGAGGTTAGGAGACAATGGAACCTTCCTGAGGACTGAGGATGGGAGAGTCCTCTTTGGACAGCTCCATAGAAACTAGAGTCCAAGACTGGATGTGAAGACAACCACAGGCTTCAGAGGCAGTAGCTAGACAAGGGATTGGAGAAAGGTACGGGTACACTGTGAGCTGAGGACTGTCATAAGGATGCTGCCCTCTGGCATCTGAAACCCACAAAACAGCACAACACAGCACAGCACAGCACAGCCATCTCGCCTTGGCTCCGGGTGATCGATGGTTCCACCTGAGGGCTTAGTGGAACAGCGCCTGAGCGTCCAGCTTCTTGACTCCATGCCCATCTTGGACCTCGGTGCTTGGCCTCCACCTCACAGATTCCATCCCTGCGCCCAGGCCTTGGCCCCTCAGGTTGGGTTCAGGAGGCAACCAACTGTTGACATCTGGCATCCCATCCCGCCGGAAACAAGCCCACCAGCCGAGCGAGCCCGAGAGGGCACCAGTGCGTGGGCGCTGCCACTCGTGCACGCGCGCATGCCCGTACGCACTCGAGCCAGCGCACAAGCACACACACACACACACACTCGCGTACGCAGAAACACACTCAAGCACGCGTGTATGCACGCACGCGATCGGAGCCTACAGACAGACACACAAGCAGGTAGTAGACACCCAGACGCACATCCACACACGCATGCACGCACAGCACATGCAGACCCACACGAACGTGCGCGCACACACACGCACACACACGCACACACACGCACACACACACCATGCTTGCGAGAATGCACACACTCCCGAGCAGACAGACACAAAAGCAGGCAACACCCCAGACACACAGACGCACGAGCATGCACGCACAACACACACACACACAAACACAAAGGCGCCTAACGTGGCCTACACGACCACACGTGCAGCCACATGGGGCCACTCCCATAAGCACGCACATTGCACATTACACACAGGCAAGCAGGCACACAGGCACGCAGGTGGGCGTACGGGCCATCCCCGGGAGTGGGTGGGAGGAGCCTGCTCGCTCTTAGACTGCTTCCACCGGGTGCGCTGCGTGGAGGGGGCGTGGCGATCTCTTCCTAAAGACGGACGCAGTGTTGTGCTGTGCGGGGGCTGCTCTGCCAGGCGCCCCCGCCCCTCGTCCCTCGCTTTCGCTCCCGAGGGCATGCCGGTGCCCGTCCAGCTCCCACCCGTGACACCCACCCCACGCAGCCCGCGCCGAGGTCCCGCAGGAAGGCAGGTCGGTGGTGTGTTTGGAGTCCTGCCCCCTGGGCTGTCCCAGGTGGGTGGATTTGGAACCTTGGGAGAGGTGGGCCCTCTTTCCGGGCTGCGGATCGTCCTGGTGGTGTCCTGGTCCTGGTCCTGGCTGGGCCTCGGCCCGCGATCGCGAAGGCCAAAGGGGCCAAAAGGGGAGAATTAAGAAAGAAAAAAGCCTACAGCACCCGGTATTCCCAGGCGGTCTCCCATCCAAGTACTAACCAGGCCCGACCCTGCTTAGCTTCCGAGATCAGACGAGATCGGGCGCGTTCAGGGTGGTATGGCCGTAGACGGAGGCGTGTTCTCGCTGTGCTGCCCCAAGAGCCTGCCGCAACCCTGGCCCGCGCCCCTGCACGCCAGCCCGCACCCACGCCCCTACGCCCTCCGCAGTGCTTTCTCCACGGCACGGCGCCCTGCCCTTGCGGGAGAAGAGAGAAAGATAGGCTGTCCAGCGTGGAAGATGATGCTCCTGGGCCGACCGGTGGGGCCGTGGGGACTTGGAACTTGGGTCTTGGCGCTCTCTGCTCGTGGACGTGGACGGTGGGGGCGGCGGGGGCCTGGGGCGGGGGGGGGCAGGTCCCGGGCCAGAACGCTCTTGGGCTATGTATGCTTATTTCCACCCGGCCACCCGGCAACCGCCACCTACCGCTCCTTCCATCAAGGAAGAATCAAGAAGGCGCGTCTGTCTGTTCCTTCTGCACCCACCTCTGGGGTTGAGCGGGACCTTCTTGCGGCTGGACTGTCATAAGGATGCTGTCGGCTAGCATCTGAAACCCACAGCACAGCACAGCACAGCACAGCACAGCCCTCTGCGGCTTGGCTCCGGGTGATCGATGGTTCCACCGGAGGGCTTAGTGGAACAGCGCCTGAGCGTCCAGCTTCTTGACTCCATGCCCATCTTGGACCTCGGTGCTTGGCCTCCACCTCACAGATTCCATCCCTGCGCCCAGGCCTTGGCCCCTCAGGTTGGGTTCAGGAGGCAACCAACTGTTGATATCTGGCATCCCATCCCGCCGGAAACAAGCCCACCAGCCGAGCGAGCCCGAGAGGGCACCAGTGCGTGGGCGCTGCCACTCGTGCACGCGCGCATGCCCGTACGCACTCGAGCCAGCGCACAAGCACACACACACACACACACTCGCGTACGCAGAAACACACTCAAGCACGCGTGTATGCACGCACGCGATCGGAGCCTACAGACAGACACACAAGCAGGTAGTAGACACCCAGACGCACATCCACACACGCATGCACGCACAGCACATGCAGACCCACACGAACGTGCGCGCACACACACGCACACACACGCACACACACGCACACACACACCATGCTTGCGAGAATGCACACACTCCCGAGCAGACAGACACAAAAGCAGGCAACACCCCAGACACACAGACGCACGAGCATGCACGCACAACACACACACACACAAACACAAAGGCGCCTAACGTGGCCTACACGACCACACGTGCAGCCACATGGGGCCACTCCCATAAGCACGCACATTGCACATTACACACAGGCAAGCAGGCACACAGGCACGCAGGTGGGCGTACGGGCCATCCCCGGGAGTGGGTGGGAGGAGCCTGCTCGCTCTTAGACTGCTTCCACCGGGTGCGTTGCGTGGAGGGGGCGTGGCGATCTCTTCCTAAAGACGGACGCAGTGTTGTGCTGTGCGGGGGCTGCTCTGCCAGGCGCCCCCGCCCCTCGTCCCTCGCTTTCGCTCCCGAGGGCATGCCGGTGCCCGTCCAGCTCCCACCCGTGACACCCACCCCACGCAGCCCGCGCCGAGGTCCCGCAGGAAGGCAGGTCGGTGGTGTGTTTGGAGTCCTGCCCCCTGGGCTGTCCCAGGTGGGTGGATTTGGAACCTTGGGAGAGGTGGGCCCTCTTTCCGGGCTGCGGATCGTCCTGGTGGTGTCCTGGTCCTGGTCCTGGCTGGGCCTCGGCCCGCGATCGCGAAGGCCAAAGGGGCCAAAAGGGGAGAATTAAGAAAGAAAAAAGCCTACAGCACCCGGTATTCCCAGGCGGTCTCCCATCCAAGTACTAACCAGGCCCGACCCTGCTTAGCTTCCGAGATCAGACGAGATCGGGCGCGTTCAGGGTGGTATGGCCGTAGACGGAGGCGTGTTCTCGCTGTGCTGCCCCAAGAGCCTGCCGCAACCCTGGCCCGCGCCCCTGCACGCCAGCCCGCACCCACGCCCCCACGCCCTCCGCAGTGCTTTCTCGCGGTCAGGAGAAACCTTGGTTCTCTCTTTGGAACTTGGAATGCCAGCTTCTAAGATTCCAGTTCTGTCCCATGCCCACCCCCACCCCCACCCCCAGTCCCAACCCTATCCCCTATCGCCAGCCAGCCAGCGGGGCCATCCAGTCCCCCATTGAAGATGCCTCCACGGCACGGCGCCCTGCCCTTGCGGGAGAAGAGAGAAAGATAGGCTGTCCAGCGTGGAAGATGATGCTCCTGGGCCGACCGGTGGGGGCGGGGGGACTTGGAACTTGGGTCTTGGCGCTCTCTGCTCGTGGGCGTGGACGGTGGGGGCGGCGGGGGCCTGGGGCGGGGGGGGGGCAGGTCCCGGGCCAGAACGCTCTTGGGCTATGTATGCTTATTTCCACCGGGCCACCCGGCATCCGCCACCTACCGCTCCTTCCATCAAGGAAGAATCAAGAAGGCGCGTCTGTCTGTTCCTTCTGCACCCACCTCTGGGGTTGAGCGGGACCTTCTTGCGGCTGGACTGTCATAAGGATGCTGTCGGCTAGCATCTGAAACCCACAGCACAGCACAGCACAGCACAGCACAGCCCTCTGCGGCTTGGCTCCGGGTGATCGATGGTTCCACCGGAGGGCTTAGTGGAACAGCGCCTGAGCGTCCAGCTTCTTGACTCCATGCCCATCTTGGACCTCGGTGCTTGGCCTCCACCTCACAGATTCCATCCCTGCGCCCAGGCCTTGGCCCCTCAGGTTGGGTTCAGGAGGCAACCAACTGTTGATATCTGGCATCCCATCCCGCCGGAAACAAGCCCACCAGCCGAGCGAGCCCGAGAGGGCACCAGTGCGTGGGCGCTGCCACTCGTGCACGCGCGCATGCCCGTACGCACTCGAGCCAGCGCACAAGCACACACACACACACACACACACACACACTCGCGTACGCAGAAACACACTCAAGCACGCGTGTATGCACGCACGCGATCGGAGCCTACAGACAGACACACAAGCAGGTAGTAGACACCCAGACGCACATCCACACACGCATGCACGCACAGCACATGCAGACCCACACGAACGTGCGCGCACACACACGCACACACACGCACACACACACACACACACACCATGCTTGCGAGAATGCACACACTCCCGAGCAGACAGACACAAAAGCAGGCAACACCCCAGACACACAGACGCACGAGCATGCACGCACAACACACACACACACAAACACAAAGGCGCCTAACGTGGCCTACACGACCACACGTGCAGCCACATGGGGCCACTCCCATAAGCACGCACATTGCACATTACACACAGGCAAGCAGGCACACAGGCACGCAGGTGGGCGTACGGGCCATCCCCGGGAGTGGGTGGGAGGAGCCTGCTCGCTCTTAGACTGCTTCCACCGGGTGCGTTGCGTGGAGGGGGCGTGGCGATCTCTTCCTAAAGACGGACGCAGTGTTGTGCTGTGCGGGGGCTGCTCTGCCAGGCGCCCCCGCCCCTCGTCCCTCGCTTTCGCTCCCGAGGGCATGCCGGTGCCCGTCCAGCTCCCACCCGTGACACCCACCCCACGCAGCCCGCGCCGAGGTCCCGCAGGAAGGCAGGTCGGTGGTGTGTTTGGAGTCCTGCCCCCTGGGCTGTCCCAGGTGGGTGGATTTGGAACCTTGGGAGAGGTGGGCCCTCTTTCCGGGCTGCGGATCGTCCTGGTGGTGTCCTGGTCCTGGTCCTGGCTGGGCCTCGGCCCGCGATCGCGAAGGCCAAAGGGGCCAAAAGGGGAGAATTAAGAAAGAAAAAAGCCTACAGCACCCGGTATTCCCAGGCGGTCTCCCATCCAAGTACTAACCAGGCCCGACCCTGCTTAGCTTCCGAGATCAGACGAGATCGGGCGCGTTCAGGGTGGTATGGCCGTAGACGGAGGCGTGTTCTCGCTGTGCTGCCCCAAGAGCCTGCCGCAACCCTGGCCCGCGCTCCCTGCACGCCAGCCCGCACCCACGCCCCCACGCCCTCCGCAGTGCTTTCTCGCGGTCAGGAGAAACCTTGGTTCTCTCTTTGGAACTTGGAATGCCAGCTTCTAAGATTCCAGTTCTGTCCCATGCCCACCCCCACCCCCACCCCCAGTCCCAACCCTATCCCCTATCGCCAGCCAGCCAGCGGGGCCATCCAGTCCCCCATTGAAGATGCCTCCACGGCACGGCGCCCTGCCCTTGCGGGAGAAGAGAGAAAGATAGGCTGTCCAGCGTGGAAGATGATGCTCCTGGGCCGACCGGTGGGGCCGGGGGGACTTGGAACTTGGGTCTTGGCGCTCTCTGCTCGTGGACGTGGACGGTGGGGGCGGCGGGGGCCTGGGGCGGGGGGGGGGCAGGTCCCGGGCCAGAACGCTCTTGGGCTATGTATGCTTATTTCCACCGGGCCACCCGGCATCCGCCACCTACCGCTCCTTCCATCAAGGAAGAATCAAGAAGGCGCGTCTGTCTGTTCCTTCTGCACCCACCTCTGGGGTTGAGCGGGACCTTCTTGCGGCTGGACTGTCATAAGGATGCTGTCGGCTAGCATCTGAAACCCACAGCACAGCACAGCACAGCACAGCACAGCCCTCTGCGGCTTGGCTCCGGGTGATCGATGGTTCCACCGGAGGGCTTAGTGGAACAGCGCCTGAGCGTCCAGCTTCTTGACTCCATGCCCATCTTGGACCTCGGTGCTTGGCCTCCACCTCACAGATTCCATCCCTGCGCCCAGGCCTTGGCCCCTCAGGTTGGGTTCAGGAGGCAACCAACTGTTGATATCTGGCATCCCATCCCGCCGGAAACAAGCCCACCAGCCGAGCGAGCCCGAGAGGGCACCAGTGCGTGGGCGCTGCCACTCGTGCACGCGCGCATGCCCGTACGCACTCGAGCCAGCGCACAAGCACACACACACACACACACACACACACACTCGCGTACGCAGAAACACACTCAAGCACGCGTGTATGCACGCACGCGATCGGAGCCTACAGACAGACACACAAGCAGGTAGTAGACACCCAGACGCACATCCACACACGCATGCACGCACAGCACATGCAGACCCACACGAACGTGCGCGCACACACACGCACACACACACACACACACGCACACACACACCATGCTTGCGAGAATGCACACACTCCCGAGCAGACAGACACAAAAGCAGGCAACACCCCAGACACACAGACGCACGAGCATGCACGCACAACACACACACACACAAACACAAAGGCGCCTAACGTGGCCTACACGACCACACGTGCAGCCACATGGGGCCACTCCCATAAGCACGCACATTGCACATTACACACAGGCAAGCAGGCACACAGGCACGCAGGTGGGCGTACGGGCCATCCCCGGGAGTGGGTGGGAGGAGCCTGCTCGCTCTTAGACTGCTTCCACCGGGTGCGTTGCGTGGAGGGGGCGTGGCGATCTCTTCCTAAAGACGGACGCAGTGTTGTGCTGTGCGGGGGCTGCTCTGCCAGGCGCCCCCGCCCCTCGTCCCTCGCTTTCGCTCCCGAGGGCATGCCGGTGCCCGTCCAGCTCCCACCCGTGACACCCACCCCACGCAGCCCGCGCCGAGGTCCCGCAGGAAGGCAGGTCGGTGGTGTGTTTGGAGTCCTGCCCCCTGGGCTGTCCCAGGTGGGTGGATTTGGAACCTTGGGAGAGGTGGGCCCTCTTTCCGGGCTGCGGATCGTCCTGGTGGTGTCCTGGTCCTGGTCCTGGCTGGGCCTCGGCCCGCGATCGCGAAGGCCAAAGGGGCCAAAAGGGGAGAATTAAGAAAGAAAAAAGCCTACAGCACCCGGTATTCCCAGGCGGTCTCCCATCCAAGTACTAACCAGGCCCGACCCTGCTTAGCTTCCGAGATCAGACGAGATCGGGCGCGTTCAGGGTGGTATGGCCGTAGACGGAGGCGTGTTCTCGCTGTGCTGCCCCAAGAGCCTGCCGCAACCCTGGCCCGCGCCCCTGCACGCCAGCCCGCACCCACGCCCCCACGCCCTCCGCAGTGCTTTCTCGCGGTCAGGAGAAACCTTGGTTCTCTCTTTGGAACTTGGAATGCCAGCTTCTAAGATTCCAGTTCTGTCCCATGCCCACCCCCACCCCCACCCCCAGTCCCAACCCTATCCCCTATCGCCAGCCAGCCAGCGGGGCCATCCAGTCCCCCATTGAAGATGCCTCCACGGCACGGCGCCCTGCCCTTGCGGGAGAAGAGAGAAAGATAGGCTGTCCAGCGTGGAAGATGATGCTCCTGGGCCGACCGGTGGGGCGGGGGGGACTTGGAACTTGGGTCTTGGCGCTCTCTGCTCGTGGACGTGGACGGTGGGGGCGGCGGGGGCCTGGGGCGGGGGGGGGGCAGGTCCCGGGCCAGAACGCTCTTGGGCTATGTATGCTTATTTCCACCGGGCCACCCGGCATCCGCCACCTACCGCTCCTTCCATCAAGGAAGAATCAAGAAGGCGCGTCTGTCTGTTCCTTCTGCACCCACCTCTGGGGTTGAGCGGGACCTTCTTGCGGCTGGACTGTCATAAGGATGCTGTCGGCTAGCATCTGAAACCCACAGCACAGCACAGCACAGCACAGCACAGCCCTCTGCGGCTTGGCTCCGGGTGATCGATGGTTCCACCGGAGGGCTTAGTGGAACAGCGCCTGAGCGTCCAGCTTCTTGACTCCATGCCCATCTTGGACCTCGGTGCTTGGCCTCCACCTCACAGATTCCATCCCTGCGCCCAGGCCTTGGCCCCTCAGGTTGGGTTCAGGAGGCAACCAACTGTTGATATCTGGCATCCCATCCCGCCGGAAACAAGCCCACCAGCCGAGCGAGCCCGAGAGGGCACCAGTGCGTGGGCGCTGCCACTCGTGCACGCGCGCATGCCCGTACGCACTCGAGCCAGCGCACAAGCACACACACACACACACACACACACACACTCGCGTACGCAGAAACACACTCAAGCACGCGTGTATGCACGCACGCGATCGGAGCCTACAGACAGACACACAAGCAGGTAGTAGACACCCAGACGCACATCCACACACGCATGCACGCACAGCACATGCAGACCCACACGAACGTGCGCGCACACACACGCACACACACGCACACACACGCACACACACACCATGCTTGCGAGAATGCACACACTCCCGAGCAGACAGACACAAAAGCAGGCAACACCCCAGACACACAGACGCACGAGCATGCACGCACAACACACACACACACAAACACAAAGGCGCCTAACGTGGCCTACACGACCACACGTGCAGCCACATGGGGCCACTCCCATAAGCACGCACATTGCACATTACACACAGGCAAGCAGGCACACAGGCACGCAGGTGGGCGTACGGGCCATCCCCGGGAGTGGGTGGGAGGAGCCTGCTCGCTCTTAGACTGCTTCCACCGGGTGCGTTGCGTGGAGGGGGCGTGGCGATCTCTTCCTAAAGACGGACGCAGTGTTGTGCTGTGCGGGGGCTGCTCTGCCAGGCGCCCCCGCCCCTCGTCCCTCGCTTTCGCTCCCGAGGGCATGCCGGTGCCCGTCCAGCTCCCACCCGTGACACCCACCCCACGCAGCCCGCGCCGAGGTCCCGCAGGAAGGCAGGTCGGTGGTGTGTTTGGAGTCCTGCCCCCTGGGCTGTCCCAGGTGGGTGGATTTGGAACCTTGGGAGAGGTGGGCCCTCTTTCCGGGCTGCGGATCGTCCTGGTGGTGTCCTGGTCCTGGTCCTGGCTGGGCCTCGGCCCGCGATCGCGAAGGCCAAAGGGGCCAAAAGGGGAGAATTAAGAAAGAAAAAAGCCTACAGCACCCGGTATTCCCAGGCGGTCTCCCATCCAAGTACTAACCAGGCCCGACCCTGCTTAGCTTCCGAGATCAGACGAGATCGGGCGCGTTCAGGGTGGTATGGCCGTAGACGGAGGCGTGTTCTCGCTGTGCTGCCCCAAGAGCCTGCCGCAACCCTGGCCCGCGCTCCTGCACGCCAGCCCGCACCCACGCCCCCACGCCCTCCGCAGTGCTTTCTCGCGGTCAGGAGAAACCTTGGTTCTCTCTTTGGAACTTGGAATGCCAGCTTCTAAGATTCCAGTTCTGTCCCATGCCCACCCCCCCCCCCACCCCCAGGCCCAACCCTATCCCCTATCGCCAGCCAGCCAGCGGGGCCATCCAGTCCCCGATTGAAGATGCCTCCACGGCACGGCGCCCTGCCCTTGCGGGAGAAGAGAGAAAGATAGGCTGTCCAGCGTGGAAGATGATGCTCCTGGGCCGACCGGTGGGGCCGGGGGGACTTGGAACTTGGGTCTTGGCGCTCTCTGCTCGTGGACGTGGACGGTGGGGGCGGCGGGGGCCTGGGGCGGGGGGGGGGCAGGTCCCGGGCCAGAACGCTCTTGGGCTATGTATGCTTATTTCCACCGGGCCACCCGGCATCCGCCACCTACCGCTCCTTCCATCAAGGAAGAATCAAGAAGGCGCGTCTGTCTGTTCCTTCTGCACCCACCTCTGGGGTTGAGCGGGACCTTCTTGCGGCTGGACTGTCATAAGGATGCTGTCGGCTAGCATCTGAAACCCACAGCACAGCACAGCACAGCACAGCACAGCCCTCTGCGGCTTGGCTCCGGGTGATCGATGGTTCCACCGGAGGGCTTAGTGGAACAGCGCCTGAGCGTCCAGCTTCTTGACTCCATGCCCATCTTGGACCTCGGTGCTTGGCCTCCACCTCACAGATTCCATCCCTGCGCCCAGGCCTTGGCCCCTCAGGTTGGGTTCAGGAGGCAACCAACTGTTGATATCTGGCATCCCATCCCGCCGGAAACAAGCCCACCAGCCGAGCGAGCCCGAGAGGGCACCAGTGCGTGGGCGCTGCCACTCGTGCACGCGCGCATGCCCGTACGCACTCGAGCCAGCGCACAAGCACACACACACACACACACACACACACACTCGCGTACGCAGAAACACACTCAAGCACGCGTGTATGCACGCACGCGATCGGAGCCTACAGACAGACACACAAGCAGGTAGTAGACACCCAGACGCACATCCACACACGCATGCACGCACAGCACATGCAGACCCACACGAACGTGCGCGCACACACACGCACACACACGCACACACACGCACACACACACCATGCTTGCGAGAATGCACACACTCCCGAGCAGACAGACACAAAAGCAGGCAACACCCCAGACACACAGACGCACGAGCATGCACGCACAACACACACACACACACACACAAAGGCGCCTAACGTGGCCTACACGACCACACGTGCAGCCACATGGGGCCACTCCCATAAGCACGCACATTGCACATTACACACAGGCAAGCAGGCACACAGGCACGCAGGTGGGCGTACGGGCCATCCCCGGGAGTGGGTGGGAGGAGCCTGCTCGCTCTTAGACTGCTTCCACCGGGTGCGTTGCGTGGAGGGGGCGTGGCGATCTCTTCCTAAAGACGGACGCAGTGTTGTGCTGTGCGGGGGCTGCTCTGCCAGGCGCCCCCGCCCCTCGTCCCTCGCTTTCGCTCCCGAGGGCATGCCGGTGCCCGTCCAGCTCCCACCCGTGACACCCACCCCACGCAGCCCGCGCCGAGGTCCCGCAGGAAGGCAGGTCGGTGGTGTGTTTGGAGTCCTGCCCCCTGGGCTGTCCCAGGTGGGTGGATTTGGAACCTTGGGAGAGGTGGGCCCTCTTTCCGGGCTGCGGATCGTCCTGGTGGTGTCCTGGTCCTGGTCCTGGCTGGGCCTCGGCCCGCGATCGCGAAGGCCAAAGGGGCCAAAAGGGGAGAATTAAGAAAGAAAAAAGCCTACAGCACCCGGTATTCCCAGGCGGTCTCCCATCCAAGTACTAACCAGGCCCGACCCTGCTTAGCTTCCGAGATCAGACGAGATCGGGCGCGTTCAGGGTGGTATGGCCGTAGACGGAGGCGTGTTCTCGCTGTGCTGCCCCAAGAGCCTGCCGCAACCCTGGCCCGCGCTCCTGCACGCCAGCCCGCACCCACGCCCCCACGCCCTCCGCAGTGCTTTCTCGCGGTCAGGAGAAACCTTGGTTCTCTCTTTGGAACTTGGAATGCCAGCTTCTAAGATTCCAGTTCTGTCCCATGCCCACCCCCCCCCCCCCCAGTCCCAACCCTATCCCCTATCGCCAGCCAGCCAGCGGGGCCATCCAGTCCCCCATTGAAGATGCCTCCACGGCACGGCGCCCTGCCCTTGCGGGAGAAGAGAGAAAGATAGGCTGTCCAGCGTGGAAGATGATGCTCCTGGGCCGACCGGTGGGGCCGGGGGGACTTGGAACTTGGGTCTTGGCGCTCTCTGCTCGTGGACGTGGACGGTGGGGGCGGCGGGGGCCTGGGGCGGGGGGGGGGCAGGTCCCGGGCCAGAACGCTCTTGGGCTATGTATGCTTATTTCCACCGGGCCACCCGGCATCCGCCACCTACCGCTCCTTCCATCAAGGAAGAATCAAGAAGGCGCGTCTGTCTGTTCCTTCTGCACCCACCTCTGGGGTTGAGCGGGACCTTCTTGCGGCTGGACTGTCATAAGGATGCTGTCGGCTAGCATCTGAAACCCACAGCACAGCACAGCACAGCACAGCACAGTCCTCTGCGGCTTGGCTCCGGGTGATCGATGGTTCCACCGGAGGGCTTAGTGGAACAGCGCCTGAGCGTCCAGCTTCTTGACTCCATGCCCATCTTGGACCTCGGTGCTTGGCCTCCACCTCACAGATTCCATCCCTGCGCCCAGGCCTTGGCCCCTCAGGTTGGGTTCAGGAGGCAACCAACTGTTGATATCTGGCATCCCATCCCGCCGGAAACAAGCCCACCAGCCGAGCGAGCCCGAGAGGGCACCAGTGCGTGGGCGCTGCCACTCGTGCCCGCGCGCACGCCCGTACGCACTCGAGCCAGCGCACAAGCACACACACACACACACACACACTCGCGTACGCAGAAACACACTCAAGCACGCGTGTATGCACGCACGCGGTCGGAGCCTACAGACAGACACACAAGCAGGTAGTAGACACCCAGACGCACATCCACACACGCATGCACGCACAGCACATGCAGACCCACACGAACGTGCGCGCACACACACGCACACACACGCACACACACGCACACACACACCATGCTTGCGAGAATGCACACACTCCCGAGCAGACAGACACAAAAGCAGGCAACACCCCAGACACACAGACGCACGAGCATGCACGCACAACACACACACACACAAACACAAAGGCGCCTAACGTGGCCTACACGACCACACGTGCAGCCACATGGGGCCACTCCCATAAGCACGCACATTGCACATTACACACAGGCAAGCAGGCACACAGGCACGCAGGTGGGCGTACGGGCCATCCCCGGGAGTGGGTGGGAGGAGCCTGCTCGCTCTTAGACTGCTTCCACCGGGTGCGTTGCGTGGAGGGGGCGTGGCGATCTCTTCCTAAAGACGGACGCAGTGTTGTGCTGTGCGGGGGCTGCTCTGCCAGGCGCCCCCGCCCCTCGTCCCTCGCTTTCGCTCCCGAGGGCATGCCGGTGCCCGTCCAGCTCCCACCCGTGACACCCACCCCACGCAGCCCGCGCCGAGGTCCCGCAGGAAGGCAGGTCGGTGGTGTGTTTGGAGTCCTGCCCCCTGGGCTGTCCCAGGTGGGTGGATTTGGAACCTTGGGAGAGGTGGGCCCTCTTTCCGGGCTGCGGATCGTCCTGGTGGTGTCCTGGTCCTGGTCCTGGCTGGGCCTCGGCCCGCGATCGCGAAGGCCAAAGGGGCCAAAAGGGGAGAATTAAGAAAGAAAAAAGCCTACAGCACCCGGTATTCCCAGGCGGTCTCCCATCCAAGTACTAACCAGGCCCGACCCTGCTTAGCTTCCGAGATCAGACGAGATCGGGCGCGTTCAGGGTGGTATGGCCGTAGACGGAGGCGTGTTCTCGCTGTGCTGCCCCAAGAGCCTGCCGCAACCCTGGCCCGCGCCCCTGCACGCCAGCCCGCACCCACGCCCCCACGCCCTCCGCAGTGCTTTCTCGCGGTCAGGAGAAACCTTGGTTCTCTCTTTGGAACTTGGAATGCCAGCTTCTAAGATTCCAGTTCTGTCCCATGCCCCCCCCCCCACCCCCAGTCCCAACCCTATCCCCTATCGCCAGCCAGCCAGCGGGGCCATCCAGTCCCCCATTGAAGATGCCTCCACGGCACGGCGCCCTGCCCTTGCGGGAGAAGAGAGAAAGATAGGCTGTCCAGCGTGGAAGATGATGCTCCTGGGCCGACCGGTGGGGCCGGGGGGACTTGGAACTTGGGTCTTGGCGCTCTCTGCTCGTGGACGTGGACGGTGGGGGCGGCGGGGGCCTGGGGCGGGGGGGGGGCAGGTCCCGGGCCAGAACGCTCTTGGGCTATGTATGCTTATTTCCACCGGGCCACCCGGCATCCGCCACCTACCGCTCCTTCCATCAAGGAAGAATCAAGAAGGCGCGTCTGTCTGTTCCTTCTGCACCCACCTCTGGGGTTGAGCGGGACCTTCTTGCGGCTGGACTGTCATAAGGATGCTGTCGGCTAGCATCTGAAACCCACAGCACAGCACAGCACAGCACAGCACAGCCCTCTGCGGCTTGGCTCCGGGTGATCGATGGTTCCACCGGAGGGCTTAGTGGAACAGCGCCTGAGCGTCCAGCTTCTTGACTCCATGCCCATCTTGGACCTCGGTGCTTGGCCTCCACCTCACAGATTCCATCCCTGCGCCCAGGCCTTGGCCCCTCAGGTTGGGTTCAGGAGGCAACCAACTGTTGATATCTGGCATCCCATCCCGCCGGAAACAAGCCCACCAGCCGAGCGAGCCCGAGAGGGCACCAGTGCGTGGGCGCTGCCACTCGTGCACGCGCGCATGCCCGTACGCACTCGAGCCAGCGCACAAGCACACACACACACACACACACACACACTCGCGTACGCAGAAACACACTCAAGCACGCGTGTATGCACGCACGCGATCGGAGCCTACAGACAGACACACAAGCAGGTAGTAGACACCCAGACGCACATCCACACACGCATGCACGCACAGCACATGCAGACCCACACGAACGTGCGCGCACACACACGCACACACACGCACACACACGCACACACACACCATGCTTGCGAGAATGCACACACTCCCGAGCAGACAGACACAAAAGCAGGCAACACCCCAGACACACAGACGCACGAGCATGCACGCACAACACACACACACACAAACACAAAGGCGCCTAACGTGGCCTACACGACCACACGTGCAGCCACATGGGGCCACTCCCATAAGCACGCACATTGCACATTACACACAGGCAAGCAGGCACACAGGCACGCAGGTGGGCGTACGGGCCATCCCCGGGAGTGGGTGGGAGGAGCCTGCTCGCTCTTAGACTGCTTCCACCGGGTGCGTTGCGTGGAGGGGGCGTGGCGATCTCTTCCTAAAGACGGACGCAGTGTTGTGCTGTGCGGGGGCTGCTCTGCCAGGCGCCCCCGCCCCTCGTCCCTCGCTTTCGCTCCCGAGGGCATGCCGGTGCCCGTCCAGCTCCCACCCGTGACACCCACCCCACGCAGCCCGCGCCGAGGTCCCGCAGGAAGGCAGGTCGGTGGTGTGTTTGGAGTCCTGCCCCCTGGGCTGTCCCAGGTGGGTGGATTTGGAACCTTGGGAGAGGTGGGCCCTCTTTCCGGGCTGCGGATCGTCCTGGTGGTGTCCTGGTCCTGGTCCTGGCTGGGCCTCGGCCCGCGATCGCGAAGGCCAAAGGGGCCAAAAGGGGAGAATTAAGAAAGAAAAAAGCCTACAGCACCCGGTATTCCCAGGCGGTCTCCCATCCAAGTACTAACCAGGCCCGACCCTGCTTAGCTTCCGAGATCAGACGAGATCGGGCGCGTTCAGGGTGGTATGGCCGTAGACGGAGGCGTGTTCTCGCTGTGCTGCCCCAAGAGCCTGCCGCAACCCTGGCCCGCGCCCCTGCACGCCAGCCCGCACCCACGCCCCCACGCCCTCCGCAGTGCTTTCTCGCGGTCAGGAGAAACCTTGGTTCTCTCTTTGGAACTTGGAATGCCAGCTTCTAAGATTCCAGTTCTGTCCCATGCCCACCCCCACCCCCCAGTCCCAACCCTATCCCCTATCGCCAGCCAGCCAGCGGGGCCATCCAGTCCCCCATTGAAGATGCCTCCACGGCACGGCGCCCTGCCCTTGCGGGAGAAGAGAGAAAGATAGGCTGTCCAGCGTGGAAGATGATGCTCCTGGGCCGACCGGTGGGGCCGGGGGGACTTGGAACTTGGGTCTTGGCGCTCTCTGCTCGTGGACGTGGACGGTGGGGGCGGCGGGGGCCTGGGGGGGGGGGGGGGCAGGTCCCGGGCCAGAACGCTCTTGGGCTATGTATGCTTATTTCCACCGGGCCACCCGGCATCCGCCACCTACCGCTCCTTCCATCAAGGAAGAATCAAGAAGGCGCGTCTGTCTGTTCCTTCTGCACCCACCTCTGGGGTTGAGCGGGACCTTCTTGCGGCTGGACTGTCATAAGGATGCTGTCGGCTAGCATCTGAAACCCACAGCACAGCACAGCACAGCACAGCACAGCCCTCTGCGGCTTGGCTCCGGGTGATCGATGGTTCCACCGGAGGGCTTAGTGGAACAGCGCCTGAGCGTCCAGCTTCTTGACTCCATGCCCATCTTGGACCTCGGTGCTTGGCCTCCACCTCACAGATTCCATCCCTGCGCCCAGGCCTTGGCCCCTCAGGTTGGGTTCAGGAGGCAACCAACTGTTGATATCTGGCATCCCATCCCGCCGGAAACAAGCCCACCAGCCGAGCGAGCCCGAGAGGGCACCAGTGCGTGGGCGCTGCCACTCGTGCACGCGCGCATGCCCGTACGCACTCGAGCCAGCGCACAAGCACACACACACACACACACACACACTCGCGTACGCAGAAACACACTCAAGCACGCGTGTATGCACGCACGCGATCGGAGCCTACAGACAGACACACAAGCAGGTAGTAGACACCCAGACGCACATCCACACACGCATGCACGCACAGCACATGCAGACCCACACGAACGTGCGCGCACACACACGCACACACACGCACACACACGCACACACACACCATGCTTGCGAGAATGCACACACTCCCGAGCAGACAGACACAAAAGCAGGCAACACCCCAGACACACAGACGCACGAGCATGCACGCACAACACACACACACACAAACACAAAGGCGCCTAACGTGGCCTACACGACCACACGTGCAGCCACATGGGGCCACTCCCATAAGCACGCACATTGCACATTACACACAGGCAAGCAGGCACACAGGCACGCAGGTGGGCGTACGGGCCATCCCCGGGAGTGGGTGGGAGGAGCCTGCTCGCTCTTAGACTGCTTCCACCGGGTGCGTTGCGTGGAGGGGGCGTGGCGATCTCTTCCTAAAGACGGACGCAGTGTTGTGCTGTGCGGGGGCTGCTCTGCCAGGCGCCCCCGCCCCTCGTCCCTCGCTTTCGCTCCCGAGGGCATGCCGGTGCCCGTCCAGCTCCCACCCGTGACACCCACCCCACGCAGCCCGCGCCGAGGTCCCGCAGGAAGGCAGGTCGGTGGTGTGTTTGGAGTCCTGCCCCCTGGGCTGTCCCAGGTGGGTGGATTTGGAACCTTGGGAGAGGTGGGCCCTCTTTCCGGGCTGCGGATCGTCCTGGTGGTGTCCTGGTCCTGGTCCTGGCTGGGCCTCGGCCCGCGATCGCGAAGGCCAAAGGGGCCAAAAGGGGAGAATTAAGAAAGAAAAAAGCCTACAGCACCCGGTATTCCCAGGCGGTCTCCCATCCAAGTACTAACCAGGCCCGACCCTGCTTAGCTTCCGAGATCAGACGAGATCGGGCGCGTTCAGGGTGGTATGGCCGTAGACGGAGGCGTGTTCTCGCTGTGCTGCCCCAAGAGCCTGCCGCAACCCTGGCCCGCGCCCCTGCACGCCAGCCCGCACCCACGCCCCCACGCCCTCCGCAGTGCTTTCTCGCGGTCAGGAGAAACCTTGGTTCTCTCTTTGGAACTTGGAATGCCAGCTTCTAAGATTCCAGTTCTGTCCCATGCCCACCCCCACCCCCACCCCCAGTCCCAACCCTATCCCCTATCGCCAGCCAGCCAGCGGGGCCATCCAGTCCCCCATTGAAGATGCCTCCACGGCACGGCGCCCTGCCCTTGCGGGAGAAGAGAGAAAGATAGGCTGTCCAGCGTGGAAGATGATGCTCCTGGGCCGACCGGTGGGGCCGGGGGGACTTGGAACTTGGGTCTTGGCGCTCTCTGCTCGGGGCCGTGGACGGTGGGGGCGGCGGGGGCCTGGGGCGGGGGGGGGGCAGGTCCCGGGCCAGAACGCTCTTGGGCTATGTATGCTTATTTCCACCGGGCCACCCGGCATCCGCCACCTACCGCTCCTTCCATCAAGGAAGAATCAAGAAGGCGCGTCTGTCTGTTCCTTCTGCACCCACCTCTGGGGTTGAGCGGGACCTTCTTGCGGCTGGACTGTCATAAGGATGCTGTCGGCTAGCATCTGAAACCCACAGCACAGCACAGCACAGCACAGCACAGCCCTCTGCGGCTTGGCTCCGGGTGATCGATGGTTCCACCGGAGGGCTTAGTGGAACAGCGCCTGAGCGTCCAGCTTCTTGACTCCATGCCCATCTTGGACCTCGGTGCTTGGCCTCCACCTCACAGATTCCATCCCTGCGCCCAGGCCTTGGCCCCTCAGGTTGGGTTCAGGAGGCAACCAACTGTTGATATCTGGCATCCCATCCCGCCGGAAACAAGCCCACCAGCCGAGCGAGCCCGAGAGGGCACCAGTGCGTGGGCGCTGCCACTCGTGCACGCGCGCATGCCCGTACGCACTCGAGCCAGCGCCCAAGCACACACACACACACACACACACACACACTCGCGTACGCAGAAACACACTCAAGCACGCGTGTATGCACGCACGCGATCGGAGCCTACAGACAGACACACAAGCAGGTAGTAGACACCCAGACGCACATCCACACACGCATGCACGCACAGCACATGCAGACCCACACGAACGTGCGCGCACACACACGCACACACACGCACACACACGCACACACACACCATGCTTGCGAGAATGCACACACTCCCGAGCAGACAGACACAAAAGCAGGCAACACCCCAGACACACAGACGCACGAGCATGCACGCACAACACACACTCACACAAACACAAAGGCGCCTAACGTGGCCTACACGACCACACGTGCAGCCACATGGGGCCACTCCCATAAGCACGCACATTGCACATTACACACAGGCAAGCAGGCACACAGGCACGCAGGTGGGCGTACGGGCCATCCCCGGGAGTGGGTGGGAGGAGCCTGCTCGCTCTTAGACTGCTTCCACCGGGTGCGTTGCGTGGAGGGGGCGTGGCGATCTCTTCCTAAAGACGGACGCAGTGTTGTGCTGTGCGGGGGCTGCTCTGCCAGGCGCCCCCGCCCCTCGTCCCTCGCTTTCGCTCCCGAGGGCATGCCGGTGCCCGTCCAGCTCCCACCCGTGACACCCACCCCACGCAGCCCGCGCCGAGGTCCCGCAGGAAGGCAGGTCGGTGGTGTGTTTGGAGTCCTGCCCCCTGGGCTGTCCCAGGTGGGTGGATTTGGAACCTTGGGAGAGGTGGGCCCTCTTTCCGGGCTGCGGATCGTCCTGGTGGTGTCCTGGTCCTGGTCCTGGCTGGGCCTCGGCCCGCGATCGCGAAG